>NC_059269.1:2347187-2367975 GCF_017591435.1 Portunus trituberculatus | reverse complement strand
TTATTGTCCTTTATTTACTTCATTATGTTAACACACTAACCAAGGATGGCAACTCGGCGTTCCTGAGATAGTGTTTTGTAGTATGGAGCGTTAAAAACTATAACGTATTGGTACACCTTGTCCCTACATAGTAAATATACATATACAGGGTGTAACACGACTTTCTGTAAATATTGAAAGAGGTGATAGAACATGCATTTCTAAGCAGAAAATGTTATATACACATATGCATTTTAAGGTTTTGTTTACCATAAGATGATTTTAAAATTTCTGAGAGGCAATAGTCCATTGTGTTTTATATGAGGTGACAATGACTTGCTGGCTTGCTGCAGCAGCCGGAGGTGCCACTTCCAAATATTGAATGTTTTAATTTTATGTTTTGCAATCTGTGGAATGTTTCAGTATCTTACATTTTAAGACAGATTGTATTAAAAGTATGCAATTTACTGATAAACATTACACGATAACATTATTCTGATTAAAAGTAAGTACAGGCAACCCCGCTTCTTTATGTTCCTAAAAACACTTCATTAAGCAAAACTTCTTGTTTAACCGATTATAACAAGTTTAACCCTGATTTGAACTTCCATTAAGAGTCAAAGCGAGAGTGCATCATAGTACAGTAAAAGGTTTAATGAAAGTAAAAATTATGAAGTTAAACATTTAGGTAGTTTAAGTCATTATAACGTACACTAATGTATGTATGTACGTAACTTTATAATGTAGATGATCTTAACTTTAAGAAGGAATCAGGAGAGAAAAAAGGAAAGACACTAATCGGCAACCTGTGGAATGTAAACAAAGTGCACATCATTGTACCACATACAAAACTTATGTACCACATTTCCACAAGGCTTTCCATTTTATCCCTTGTAGAGTCACGAGTTCAGATGGTTCTTTAGCTTTCAAGGAAGATACAGTCTCACCAGCCTTCTTAATAGAGTCTGCTGACTTGAAAATAGTAGACAGTAGATGGAGTCAAGATGGTGGCAGCAATGTTATTAGTTTTCTCCTCTCTCGTGTCTGTGAATAATATCCCGCTTCACTTCAAGAGTAAGACACTTCCTAGTCTTCTTAGAAACGTTAGGCACACTGCAGGCGTTTTTTAGTAAGTTGAACTAGAGAAGATGAGCTACTGGTCGCTGTTATATTTTGAATAGTGGTTCGTGATCTTGATCTTGATGCTACAGGTGACGAGAATTTCTTCTGAGTCAGGCCTTTGTATCCAGCGCCTGTGTTGTCACACACTTGATCTTGATCTTTATTCTACAGGTGTCTCAGGACTTCTCCTGAGGCAGGCCTTAGTACCAGCAGCTCCTGGTGTATTCAAAAGCCTGTCAGCTTGCATGATACTTCTTTCAAATTTGGAAAAAATTACCTGGATAAAACTTCTTTAAAGCAAGTTTGGTGTTCGTTAAACGAGCAGATGGTAGTAAACGAAACCTTCTTGTAGCGAAATTTCTTGTGTGAACCTTCATTAAGCGGGGTTGCCTGTACTCATTATGTACTATGTGGTACATACTTATCACTTACAAGGACTAATATTTCTGATTTGTTAATACAATCTATCTTTGTATAAGACTTGTATTCATGTGTAATTCAAACCATCTTCTGCAGATCTCTGTAAACATCCATCACTGTCTAGGCCGTCTCTTCCATCTTGACCACCTTTTTGAAAGAGACCATTAGTGAGTCAAAGTGAAGGTCAAAGTGATTCCAGAAAAGGAAGAAGAATCTGATGAAAATTAGAAACTGAAAAGAAATATTAATTTTAAATGTCTCATAAAGTTAAGTGTTAATTGATGAAATTTAGAAACTGATAATAATTTTTAAGTCTTTCATAGTTAAGTGTTAATGTTTCCTGCCATTTTCTATATTTTCTGCTGTTTCTCTCCTCCTCTGCCACCACTTTTGCTTTCGGACATCCTCACTCAAGGTATTCCACATTTTTATCTTATTTATTATTTTTCATTCATTATTGCCTTATGTTCTATTATCTATTTCATTTACAGGCATTAACGGTTAGGTTAGGTGTATTGAATGATTTAAATGTATTTGGCTCTTATTTAATTCTGGTTTTACCCTTATTATAAAATTTTCATCTTTAACAATTCATTTACACTAAAATCACTCATTATAGGAAAATCATGTCTAAAGCCACTCCGGAAATAATTAATTTTGTATCTAGAGGTACCACTGTATGTCTAACATGACAGCAAAAGTTCCACGAAATCTCTAAAGAGGATGACCAAGACTCAGTAAAGCCAGAAGATCACCAGTAGAGCGACCTTCGCAAGCCATACTAGCATCAGATAGAAGATTGTGAAGGACAGATGTTTGAATCTTCCTATTGAGAATAGATTCTTTAGACAAGCAAGAGATTAAAGCTATAGGATGGTAATTTGAGGAATAGTCTCACCCTTTTTTGGAACAGGCTGAATGTACAAACTTCCAGCAAGAACGAAAGATAGAAGTGACAGACAAAGTTGAGAGAATTTCCACAAGGTGCAAGCACAAGCACAGTTTTTTGAGAACAATAGGAAGGACCAATCAGGTCCATAAGCCTTCCAAGGGTTTAAGCCAGAGAGGTATGGAAAATATTAAGAATTTTGATCAAGACATGAAATAGTCAGAGGAAGAAGGAGAAGGACAAGCCTCATCCAAGGCAGAGTTTCATTTGAGAGAAGAATTCAGTTTTAGAATAGATGAGATCAGTGGTCCATCAGGATGAAATAAAGGAAAAGAAAAGTAAAGTTATTGGAGATGTTTTTGGTCAAGTGCCAAAAGTCACGAGGGAGTTAGAGTTTGAAAGATTTTGACATTTTATATTTATGAAGGAGTGTTTATAAGTTGAAGAACAGACTTAGCATGATTCCAGGCAGAAATATAAAGTGCATGATTCAAGGCTTAAGTACCTTTTGTCAACCTCTCTTATGTATAGGATGAGAATAGACTGTGTTAAACCAAAGCTTTAGAAGGTTTAGGTTGAGAAAAGAATGAGGAATGTATCCTCCATGCCAGACACTATCATCTTCATTATGCATTCAGCCCACAGAGATTTCTCTGACACGGAAACATTAATCATTGCATGGAAAATCATATAACTCCTGATGTCCCACATCTAGCAGACGTAAATGCCACAGGCACCTCCACTTTTTCCTGAGGAGGATTAGAAATAGGGCAAGATACTGAAATGAGATTGTGATCAGGAGCCCAACAGAGACAATAAAGTAACAGCATAAGCTGAAGGATCAGAGATGAGGAAAAGATCAAGAATATTTGTGTATCTCCAAGATGGTCAAGGATTCAATTCACCATTTGTCTATTGTCATTCAGCTAGCCTTTACCCTATGGAAAAGCTCACAGCTCATATTGACAAATATTTTGATGACACACCACACACCACACACTGAGACAGGAAGGCTCAACACCTCAAATTACATCCTGTACCTAGTTTTGCTACATATTACAACTTGCCCATTTACCTCACCACACTAGGACTCAAACTCTGGTCTTCTCAGTTGTAAGTTGAGTGTGATAACTACTCACACACACTTTGTGTGTGTGTGTGTGTGTGTGTGTGTGTGTGTGTGTGTGTGTGTGTGTGTGTGTGTGTTTTGTGTGTGTGTGTGTGTGTGTGTATGTAATTCACTTTTCTGCTTCACCCAGCCATCTTTCCCATTCAGCAAGCTCAGAGCTCATAGACCATCTTTATTGAGACCACACACCCACACACTGGAAACCCACAAGTTACATCCTCACCTATTTACTGCTATGAACAGCTACACATTAAGAAGCTTGCCCATTTGCCTCTCCTTCCATAATCTCTCTTTGATCCACAAACAACCACTACACTTTTTTTTGTCTTTGTTTTTTGTTTTTTTTGTGTTTTTTGTTTTTATTGTATGTGTGTGTGTGTGTGTGTGTGTGTGTGTGTGTGTGTGTGTGTGTGTGTGTGTGTGTGTGTGTGTGTGTGTGTATTTACCTATTTGTATTTACCTATTTGTATTACAGGGCCAGCTAAGCTCTGTGTCCTGTCTCCTTGTCCATTCCTGTCATATCTCTTTCATCTGATTGACACACACCATCAACGACATCACTGCTCAGTCTATTCCACTTATCAATGCTACGATGAAACTGTATTTTCTCACGTCATTTAGACAGATGTCTTTCATTAGCTTTTTTCCATGTCCTCGGAGATGATTACTTGTGGTCACCTTTATCAACTCTCTGTCCAGTAAGTCAATCTTGTTCACCAATTTATACATAGTTATCATGTCTCCTCTTGTTCTTCTCTCTTCTAATGTGGTCAGCCCCAGCTTCCTCAGTCTTTCCTCATAGTCTAACTCCCTGAGTCCTGGTACCATCCTTGTTGCCAGCCTCTGTACCGTTTCTACCTTCTTCACATTTTTCTTCATATGCGGTGACCAGACACAAGCTGCATATTTTAACTGGGGTCTTATTAAGGTACATAATATCTTCTTCATCATTCCTTCATCTAGGTCAGGGGTATTCAATTAAAAGTCACTGAGGTCCAGTTCTTATTTATAAAATCACCAAGTCCAGCTTGTGTCTTATAGCCGTCCTATGTCACATTTTCATATGGATTCAACAGTATTTATTGTATACACTGCCCGCGTGTCTCTGGCTGCCACCGTCCACCATCGTCACCATGGTGAAAGGTCATGCCACCCAGATACCCACCAGTTTGGTCATACTGCCACCCTGCATATTAGCTTGACCTTCTATCAGGAAATTGAGATGTTCACCTCACTGGCCTGTTGACAGCCAGTTGCCCGCCACCCGCCACACCCTCCCTCCCGCTGTCACCCACCGCAGATTTCACGGGTCCGGACAGAACCATCTCATCATCATCCGCCATTTGGTGATGCCTGATCTAGGTAGTGGAATACAAGGCCAATATATTGAAGCATGTTATATGTTTTCAAAAAAATCTTGTTAATGAGTTTCTCCGGTGACAAAGTGTTTTGCAGTTACTCCTAAGTCTTTCTCCTCATTGGTCTCTTTAATTTTCTCATCACCCAGCCTGTAATCCCAGTTTGGTCTGTATCTACTTCTTCCCATTTTCATAACATGGGTCTTGTCTATATTAAATTCCATCTGCCACTCCTTACTCCACTCATATATTTTATCAAGATCTTCCTGTAACTTGTTACAATCTTCCACATTCTTTACTCTCCTCATAATTTTAGTATCGTCCAAAACATGTTCATGTAACTGTCAATTCCTACTGGCATATCATTAACATAAATCAAAAACATGATGGGACCAAGCACTGACCCTTGTGGAACTCCACTGGTTACCTTCTTCCACTCGGACTTCTTTCTTCTCACCACTGTTCTCATTTCTCTTCCCATTAAGTAATTTTCCATCCATTTTGCTAGTTTATCATTTACTCCTCCAATCTTCTTTAGTTTCCACATCAGTCTATTGTGTGGTACTTTATCAAAGGCCTTTCTGAAGTCCAGGTAGATAGCATCCACCCATCCCTCTCTATGTTGTAGTATGTCAGTCACTCTTGAATAAAAACATAATAAACTGGATATGCACGATCTTCCTTTTCTGAAACCAAACTGTCTTTCACTCAGAATGTTTTCATTTTCTAGATACTCACTCCACTTAGCTTTCAGGGAGGAGGTAGTAGACACCTACCGAAACAATAACTTACTCCCAGTGAGATCTAATAGCACTAGTTTAGGAGGTGCTGTGAACCTTCCATTAAAGCTAGTTGTGATCTTGCTGAACGTTTCCTTTGTGTCTCACAACTCAAGGGGGTAGTCACAGCCTACCCTCTAAAGACAGCTCTCCTTCTTCACACAAAACTACATGCACTTACCACACATACACCCTTCACTCCAAATCAAAATTTAAAAGAAAAATGGGACCCAAAATAAACAACGCCTTGGAGTCCCTCTGGGAGGGACCAAAATGTCCCCAGGTCGGACACCTCTCCTGTTGAAGACCACAAATGCCTTGACACCTCCCTCAACTTTTTCTACATTAACTTCTGCAACATTCACGGTCTTAGATCTAATTTTCAATCTGTGGAACACCACTTCTCCTCTACTAAACCTCATCTTCTTTTCCTCACCGAAACACAGCTGTCTGAGGCAACAAACAGTAGCCCCTTCTCTGTTCACTTCTACTTTCTCTATTCTCATTTTCATTCCCTTTCATCTCCGTTGGGCTCCTCCGATCACAATCTCATTTCTGTATCTTGTCCTATTTTTCCAATCCCTCCACAGGATCCCCCAAAGCGAAGGTGCCTCTGGCGTTTTGCCTCTGCCAGTTGGGGGAACCTGAGGAGGTATTATGCTGATTTTCCCTGGAATGATTATTGCTTCCATGTCAGAGACCCATCTCTTTGTGCTGAATGCATAACAGAGGTGTTAGTATCTGGCATGGAGTGTACATTCCTCATTCTTTATCTCAACCTAAACCTTCTAAACCTTGGTTTAACTCAGCCTGTTCTCGTGCTATACATGATAGAGAGGTTGCCCACAAAAGGTACTTGAGCCTTCCATCTCCTGAATCTCATGCACTTTATATCTCTGCCTGGAATCATGCCAAGTCTGTTCTTCAACTTGCCAAACACTCTTTCATAAATAGGAAATATCAAAATCTTTCAAACTCAAACTCTCCTCGTGACTTCTGGCATCTAGCCAAAATCATCTCAAATAACTTCACTTCTTCATCTTTCCCTCCTTTATTTCATCCTGATGGCACGACTGCCATCTCTTCTGTCTCTAAAGCTGAACTCTTTTCTCAAACCTTTGCTCACAACTCCACCTTGGACGATTCTGGGCTTGTCCCTCCCTCTCCTCCTCCCTCTGACTATTTCATGTCTACAATCAAAATTCTTCGTAATGATGTTTTCCATGCCCTTGCTGACCTAAACCCTCGAAAGGCTTATGGACCTCATGGGGTCCCTCCTATTGTTCTCAAAAACTGTGCTTGCACCTTGCCTGGCCAAACTCTTCCAACTTTGTCTATCGACTTCTACCTTTCCTTCCTGCTGGAAGTTCGCCTACATTCAGCCTGTTCCTAAAAAGGGTGACCATTCTAACCCCTCAAACTACCGTCCTATAGCTTTAATCTCTTGCTTGTCTAAAGTTTTTGAATCTATCCTGAATAGGAAGATTCTCAAACATCTGTCACTTCACAATCTTCTGTCTGATCGCCAATATGGCTTCCGTCAAGGTCGCTCTACTGGTGATCTTCTGGCTTTCCTTACTGAGTCTTGATCCTCTTCTTTTAGAGATTTCGGTGAAACTTTTGCTGTTGCATTAGATATATCAAAAGCTTTTGATAGAGTCTGGCATAAAGCTTTGATTTCAAAACTGCCCTCTTACGGCTTCTATCCTTCTCTCTGCAACTTTATCTCAAGTTTCCTTTCTGACCGCTCTATTGCTGCTGTGGTAGACGGCTACTGTTCTTCTCCTAAACCTATTAATAGTGGTGTTCCTCAGGGTTCTGTCCTGTCACCCACTCTTTCTATTATTCATTAATGACCTTCTTAACCAAACTTCTTGCCCTATCCACTCCTACGCTGATGATACCACCCTACATCTTTCCACGTTCTTTCAGAGACGTCCAACCCTTCAGGAAATTAACAGATCACGCAGGGACGCCATGGAACGCCTGACTTCCGATCTTTCTAAAATTTCCGATTGGGGCAGAGAAAATCTAGTAGTTTTCAATGCCTCAAAAACTCAATTCCTCCATCTATCAACTCGACACAACCTTCCAGACAGTTATCCCCTCTTCTTCAATGACACTCAACTGTCTTCCTCTTCCACAATGAATATCCTCGGTCTGTCCTTTGCTCATAATCTTAACCCCTTCGCGCCGGATGTTAAAAAAGCCCACCTGTATGATATCTTGGTGGTAGTCCAGCCCTTAGGAAACTCGTGCAAGCTTGTCATACTTGTCGCCTTTGTGTATTATGCTGCTATTTTTAGTCACTATATGGCCTTGAACAGGAAAGTGGGACGCTCTCTTCTTGAGAGAGAGAGAGAGAGAGAGAGAGAGAGAGAGAGAGAGAGAGAGAGAGAGAGAGAGAGAGAGAGAGAGAGAGAGAGAGAGATTTTAGACACAAGCTAATATTTGTAGCTTATCTTCAGAGAGAGAGAGAGAGAGAGAGAGAGAGAGAGAGAGAGAGAGAGAGAGAGAGAGAGAGAGAGAGAGAGAGAGAGAGAGAGAGAGAGAGATTAAAAATTTGTTTTTGTATTTGTGTGTGTGATTCACTGTTTGATCTGCTGCAGTCTCTGATGAGACAGCCAGACGTTACCCTCTGTGTGTGTGTGTGTGTGTGTGTGTGTGTGTGTGTGTGTGTGTGTGTGTGTGTGTGTGTGTGTGTGTTTCACGAATGTTACAAGGCAGGATGCATGTAACTTATCTTCAAGGAAGAAGGAAGGAGATAAGGAGGAAAGGAGATGGAGATAAGAGAGAGAGAGAGAGAGAGAGAGAGAGAGAGAGAGAGAGAGAGAGAGAGAGAGAGAGAGAGAGAGAGAGAGAGAGAGAGAGAGAGAGAGTATTCAGTCTATGCCATTGGGTAATTTTAGACACAAGGTGGTCGCTTGTAGCTTATCTTTAGTGATTGGTGGAGACAGGATGGTGGGAGGAGCACTAGGATTTCAAGGACAGCATACTTGTGTAGTTGGTATCCAACACACTATACAGGACAACTGAACTGAAGAAAGCTCAGAAAAGAAATATGACGTCTCGAGGGCGTCACCTATATCTACTGGGGCTTCATGACGCCCACATAGGCGTCACCATATTGAAGGGGTTAACTGGAAACTTCACATCTCATCTCTTGCTAAAACAGCTTCTATGAAGTTAGGTGTTCTGAGGCATCTCCAGTTTTTCTCCCTCCAACTGCTTACTCTGTATAAGGGCCTTATCCGTCCCTGTATGGAGTACTCTTCGCATGTTTGGGGGGGTTCCAGTCACACAGCTTTGCTTGATAAGGTGGAATCAAAAGCTCTCCGTCTCATCAACTCCCCTCCTCTGACTAACTGTCTTCACTCTCTTTCTCACCACCGAAATGTTGCATCCCTTTCTATATTTTATCGCTATTTTCATGGTAACTGTTCTACTGATCTTGTTAACTGCATGCCTCCTCCTGCGGCCATGCTGCACAAGGCTTTCTTCTTCCTCTCATCCCTATTCTGTCCAACTCTCTAATGCAAGAGTTAACCAGTACGCTCAATCATTCATCCCTTTCACTGGTAAACTCTGGAACTCCTCCTCATCTGTATTTCCAAATTCCTACAACTTGTCTTCTTTTAAGAGCAGGTATCGAGGCATTTGCTCCCCAATTCTGGCTGTTTTGGTACTTTTCACTCTTTGAAGCCAGCATCAAGTCTTTTTATCTAACATTCTCTTTTTTTTTGCCCTTGGCTCCCTCTTCCCTACGATAGCTTTAGTTACTTCTTCACTTACCTTGCACAATATACTAGTCAACGATACTGGTCTATAATTTAGTGGTTCCATTCTACTACCATTCTTATATATAGGCACAATGTCAGCTCTTTTCCACTCTTTCGGGACTAATCCTGTTCGTATGGAGGTTTCCACAATATCAAATACGGGGTTCAACAATTGATCTTTACATTCATTTATGCCATCAGGCCCCATTGATTTATCAATATCCAGATTGCTTATAATTTTCCTTACATCTTCCTTAGTAACCATGATGTCCTGCATTTGCTTTATTTCCGTAGGTCTTCCTCCCATAAAATGCTCCTCCTTTGTAAACACTTTGCAAAAGTTGTCGTTCAAAATTTCAGCTATATCTCCAGCATCCTCATATACTTCTTCCCCATTTTTTACCTTTACTATTGCCTCCCTTATATTTAGTTTTCCATTTATGAATTTGTAAACTTTTCTTGATAATACATCACTGTTTTTCTTAAGTTTCTTCCATGCCTTTTCTTTGTTCTTTTTTGCTTCTTCACAATTTCTATTAAACCACTGTTTATTATTTAAAGTCCTCTTTCTGTGATATGGCACAAACTTTTTCACAGCAGAGTTATACAAATCCATAAATTTATCGTATTTCAATTGCATATCCCTTTCCTGGTATACCACGGACCAGTCAATTTCATTAAAGAACTCCCTTATATGGTTATAATTTGCCCTAGTATAATTTAATTTTTCCTCCCTGTGTTCCACAATCTTATTCGTGCTTAATTCTGTATCCAGCTCAAAGCTTAGGACATCATGATCGCTTTTCCCAAGGGACTTTCATGTTCAATTTCCTCTTTAGAGAGATTCCCCTGGTAAATACCAAATCCAACCTTGCTGCAACATCTTGTCCCCTGCACCTTGTTGGTGATCTCACCCACTGTGTCATCAAGTTATTTGTTGCTACCTTTAACAATTCTTCTGCCCACTCACCACCGTTCACCACTTCGTAGTCTTCCCACACTATTTCTTTGCAATTAAAGTCTCCAACTATCATCACTCTATCCTTTCTGATGAGTTCTTGCTTCATTCTGTCTAGAGTATTTCTCATCACCATTTGGTACTGTTCATATTCCCAAGCACTGGTTCTGGGTGGTATGTATACTGTTATAATATTAATGTCCCTCTTGCCATCTGTTATAAGCATACTTATCACTTCCTCATTTCTCTTACTATAGTTCACCTCCTTCACTATCAGATCTTCCTTAGTAAGAACCATTATACCACCACCTCCTTTATTTTTCTATCATTTCTCCATACTTTGTAGTGTTTTACAACAAACCAGTCTAGCTTTATTTCGCGCCTTAGCTTTGTTTCCACTACACACATTATGTCCGGTTTGTTATTTCTTAGGTAATCCATACATTCTAGCCTCTTAGACAGAAATCCATCTATGTTCGTGTAAGTCACTTTTATTCCATTCCTAGTCTCATTCTTCCATGTAATGCCTATTCCGTCTGTTTTATCCACCACTTCTTTAGCCTCCCATTTCTCATCCTCCAAAAAAACTTGGTCTTTTCCTCCTCTGTTCTTTCGTCATTCCTCTCCTTCACTTCAGTTACAAGCTCCTTCATTTTCATTCGCTCATCTTGTGACATATTTCTTCTTATGTAAATTGTTTTGGTTTCCTCAGAGTCCTTAAGTTTCCAAGCCCTCCTCAACAAGGCCTCCGCTGCCACCTGAGACTTTAATTTCAATTTTAATGGTCTATTCTTGCCTTCCTCAAAAGCTCCCAATCTCACACTTTCTTCTACCTCAGCATATAGGTCCTCTTCTTCCACAGAGATCTTGTTCAGTAAAGACTTAATCCTGTCATTTTCCTTATCCCTCCTGTCCTGCCAGTTCCTGTTAGTTTCCTCCCAATCCTATTATGATCACACATTTTTCTTTTCAGCAATATCTCTCACCACATACTCATTTTCCTTTAGTGCCTTTACCATTTCCCTCTGCGTAATCTCTTTATTTTCCTCTTCCTGCTTTTTTACTATCTCCCTAAACGACCTTTGTACCTCCTGATGTTCATGGTTCACTTCTTTCATCCTGGTATCAATTAGATTAAGGCATTCCTCCTTTCTCAAGTCCCCTTCGGATATTTTTATTTCCATTTCCATGAGTTTAGCCTTCATCTCTTTATTTTCCTCTTCCTGCTTTTTTACTATCTCCCTAAACGACCTTTGTACCTCCTGATGTTCATGGTTCACTTCTTTCATCCTGGTATCAATTAGATTAAGGCATTCCTCCTTTCTCAAGTCCCCTTCGGATATTTTTATTTCCATTTCCATGAGTTTAGCCTTCATCTCTTCATATTGTTTCCTTAGTTGTTGGTTTTCTTTCTCCATCTCTACTTTTTCCTTCAATAGCTCTTTATTCGCTAACGTTAACAAATAGATCTCTTTTTTGAACGAATCATTCTCGGCTAGAACTCTATCCAGTTTTTCTTGTATTGACAAAATGTTTAGGAACTTACTTTCCAGTGCCTGAATTCTTGCATCCATATCAAGTTTCTCCAGTCCTTTTGGCATAGTAATAAAACCTTCAAAGTCTCTAGTTTGTCTAGACGCCATTTTTGTTATCGTCAGCTGATTACGGCCAGAACAATCACCGCCCACACTCTCCTCTCAGGGATCACTCTCCATATCCCTCACTTTCAACACTAAGCGACAGTAGGACATTAACAGGACACTAACTTAGAGTTACCCAAGCCCTGTAACACCATAGGTATTTTCCTTCTTCCCGTCTGCAGCCGGAGACGAGCCGTCCTCTCTCAGCGACGGCGATGCTGTGTGTGTGTGTGTGTGTGATTCACTGTTTGATCTGCTGCAGTCTCTGACGAGACAGCCAGACGTTACCCTATGGAACGAGCTCAGAGCTCATTATTTCCCATCTTCGGATAGGCCTGAGACCAGGCACACACCACACACCGGGACAACAAGGTCACAACTCCTCGATTTACATCCCGTACCTACTCACTGCTAGGTGAACAGGGGCTACATGTGAAAGGAGACACACCCAAATATCTCCACCCGGCCGGGGAATCGAACCCCGGTCCTCTGGCTTGTGAAGCCAGCGCTCTAACCACTGAGCTACCAGGCCGTGTATGTGTGTGTGTGTGTGTGTGTGTGTGTGTGTGTGTGTGTGTGTGTGTGTGTGTGTGTGTGTGTGTGTGTGTGAGAGCAAATATGTGCATTGATTTTTTTGTCAGTGATAGAAAATAACAGGATCATAAAGACAGAAAAACAAAAACACTGAACATGGTCATGATAAAACAACATCTGTTCTAGGCACTGACATTGGAATAGTTAATTCATATAGAAACTTTCAATGATATCTTACAGATGGTTTTGAGCTTCTAGAATATTGAATGTGATAAAATGACTAACCTGCTGGTCAAAGAAGCACACAACCCCATCCAGAAGAGTGAGCTCATTGGCACGGTCATTGATTCTCATCACAATGCTGGGCCATCGGTCCTGAGCCTTATTCTGATATGATGCAATGCAAAGATGAAGGCACATTATTAGGAATTCTGTGCTACAGTCAGACAATAACTTGAAGTAAGTTATTTAATGCCACTTGATTAGTGGCAAGCCAAAATGAACCATAATGGAACACAGAAAATGTGTGACAACACACAATTATACATCAATTCCACTGTTGTTGATCATAATAAGAATATGTATTGGGTTGTGTAAGGAGTGGCACTTCTGTCTCTAGTCCATCACTACTGATATTATAACAAAACCAACAAACCAACATTTGGGTAAGAGAAGATTGCAGGATAGCTGTCAAGACCCTTAGGAGTTGACACTGACTCCTGTGGATGATGATAGCCAGCACCCCGGTAATCATCTATTCCTGCTGCCTCAAACACCAAACACACACTAACAGCATCACTTTTTCTCTGAAAACTTTGAATTCTGAAAGAAACAAGTTTGACATTAATTGTATGTAAGTTAAAAACTATTTTATGAAGACATTCTTTATTAATAAAACATACAAAATAATATACTACTTGTAATGTCTTCATTTGGCACTAATATTAAGAAATTGACCTGAAGGCAGCATATCTTTAGCCAAGAAAGACTTGGTCCAAGGGTGGAATCCCTGTCCAGGAAAATATGCCAGGATAATAATGAATATTAGATCTCTGAATCAATTTAGGCATTTTTGTACTCCTACTCACTACATCATAAATGCAAATTACATAAATAAATAGGGAGGAAAAAAACAATGGCACCTACTTGGAAACATAGTCACAGGCTTGTCCCTGTCTGGAGATCAAGGCCTTCATCTCTGCTGGAGAACTTTGTGTTGCTAAAGTCTCATGAAAGTACAGGGAAAACTTTGAAACAAAGGCTGCTTTAGCCTGCCACAGCCACTGGTACAAAGCAGGAAGGGGAGATGACTTGAGGAAATTTGAACCAAAGCCATATTTCTTTGTCTGGAAAAAGACAAGAATTCAGTAAACTGATCATGAATCTCTTTGTGTGGTTTTATAATAACATTGCATCTATCCGTCAAAGACTGAAAAAGAAATAGAAACACACATGACTAATGTCTACCTACTTATATATCAGAAAGAACCCATCTTACAAAGAAATTGAACATCAAACTGAATTACATGGTATCATCAACTGCACATTACCATCTGGAGTGACTTTGGAACTTTGCTGGCAATGATAAAATCTAAAGGTATCCACAAATTCAGAGTGGCAACCACACAACTTTAAGAACTTACTTTTGTCAGAATATTAGGCAAGTCTCCTTACAGCTGCATACATTGTTTTTATCTTCTTATAAGACTATTTCAAATAAAATAAAGAAAATATATAAAATGGATGGCATCCAGGGTCCTACAAAATAAATAAGAACCAAGCAGCTGAAATGTTAAAGATGGAACAAGCAGATTTTGGAGTAAGCTGGAAAATAGTTACCACATATAGATTGGACAAGTGATAGGATAAAGAGGATGGTATTTAAAATGTTGAGCTGCACCATAAAATACATATTTTGTTAACCACAATGTAGTGTAAACTTACCTCCTTAGGTTGGATGGCACTGTGCCAGCTGTTTAACTTTGAGTGAGCATCATGAAGGTGAATCAATGACGGCAGGAACCGCCAATGCTGCATTTCCAATTGACTCCTCAGTAAATGTATTAATATATCACACTCATACCTGAAAATAAGTGTAAATTCAGTTCTCTGTCACTCAATCTTCAGATGGTGTTCATGGATTGGTGTGAGTCAATCACATAGAATGTTTGGACTAAATCCGGGACAGACGATGGATTCCTACTCAAGTGAATTAATATTCACTTATAGTGAAGAAGCCTAACTCAATATTGTACATATGCCCCCAGGTATTAAAATTATGCAGAAGGTAAAGGGTACTGAATTAAGCATGTGCAATATCTTGCAGTGAAAGGTACTGTATTAATGAGTAAGCTGACACACACATGGAGGATATACCCTAAAGAGAGACATTAACTTAACATTATAGAGTGGAACCACAGTTCATGAATGTACAAATAAATCGGTTGACAAACCAAATTTTTTAAACAAATTTTGTCTTAGTCCACGAAGAAGAAAGATGCTGGCTTTAGTGCGAGATAGCGTTGCACGGAGCATCAGTTGTTCTCATGGTACCATACTGTAAATAGTGTTTCTTGTGTTGTTATTTTGTTTTTTTTGCTTTTTGCATTAAATTAGCCCTCATTATGCCTCCCAAGAAAGTAAAATGTGTTAGTGATAGTGGTGTTAAGAAGCCTAAGCATATTACAATATAAATAAAGAAATCTATACCAGCAGAGAATCTTGTCAATAATACTACTGTTTAATTCACATAAAGAATAACAGAAAATTAGAACTAAATTACAAATATAGAACACTAGAAAAGAAATTATTTCAGAGATGCTTTGCTGGTGTGGCAAGTCTCAGGAGTCACAGGATTCTGTAACATTTTGTTTGGATTACCATATTTGTCATCACAGCTGATCACATCAGAGAAGCGCCTCACCTCCAGGACAATGATAAATGTCGTCAGAAAGATCAGCTTATGCCATTTTGCTGTCAGTTAGACACTGTTAATATAGAAATAATGATCTATTTTATATTCCAACTGAGCAGTGCACAGAAGTGGTTGAGAGAGAATATGTGCTTAAGGGACTACAGGATGTGTGCTAAGTCAGTCTTTCAATTCAATGGGAAAATGGTTTTGATTCACAAACATTTTGGTTTGCAAATGGTCTTCAGGAATTAAGTTCATAAACCAAGGTTCCACTGTATACAAAAGTTGATTATGTCAACATAAAACTTGGCTTTATGAAAGCAATGATGGTGATGACGTACGTGAAGTTTGTTTTGATTGGAGTAAGAATTGGATGGTGAAAGTTTCTGCTGTTCTTAACACCTATTTCTGTTACATTTGCTAGGAGGTCCTCAAAGTTCATCATGCGACTCATAGATGCTTCCAATAGCCTTTCATAACTGAGATTTATGTTAAGGATTCTTAGAGATAAAAGAATTATATTGAGCCAAAGTGTACTAAGGTTTCATCTTAACATCTTATAACCCCTAAATAAGAAGTTAATGTTCTTGTTTTCTATATTGCATCATATTTCAGTCCCAATTATCTATCCATCAAACATCACCTTTGGATAAAACAATTAGAGTCATACAGCACAAAGGTACCCAAGCATCATGGACACCTGGTAAAGGATACAACGAAATCATCTGCAGCCTCGCCTTGATGAACAAGACCAGGTGAGAGCATAGGTGTCGCAAAATGCCATCACAACCAGGGCTTCCCAGATTTCCACTGCCTGATGTGGGAGGATTTCCATTAGCTCCCATGCATCTCCTTCTTTCGTAGCCAAGGTCATTGAGCTCAAGGTTAAGAGACTCATAGCTTGCACGGACAGAGCTCTGAAATAATGAAATAAATAGATTCCTTCCATGTACTAAATACATATATACTTCTTATAAGGTTGTAAATGAGACTATTTGTTTCCACCAAGACCTGACAGGATGTAATATATGTGTGTGTCGTGTTTTATCTGGACCACCTAATGTGGGATTGATAGCCTGGTATATAGATTGAAGTAACCAAAACAAACCAGAATTTCACATAGATTTTTATACATCATCACTCTTGTCATCTTCAAAGTACTCTCCATTTGAATCAATGCATCAATTCTGACATGTTTTTCAGCACTGGATACAGTCCAGGAACTCTTGCAAGTGATGACTTGCAATGCTTCCATCATTCTTTTTTTATATCTTACACCTCTGTGATAAGTTTTTCCTTAAGGACTTTTTTAAAGATCTTGTAAAAAGGGAGGATAGGTAATCAGGGTCTAGCTATTTTGGGTAAAAACTGTCTCACACTCAAGGTAATGTACAAAAGGAGCAATCTTGTAATGAAGCCACCATTCTCCACTTTGCTACTGGTGGGGGCATTTCCATCTTACTGTGTCTCACAAATACCTCAAAACTTCTAAGTAAAAAGTATGATTAACAGTTTGACTGGAAGGAATACATTCCTTATGGACAATCCTTTCAGCATCGAAGAAACAAATCAACATCATCTTTATGTTGCATTTGACTTCACACGCTTTTCTGGGATGTGGTGAGATCGACTGCATCCATTGGCTTGACTGCTGCTTTTTTTCCAGCTCGTAGCCTTAGCACTACCAGTGATAACAACTTCATAAAAAGATCGGGATCAACATACATATACTAATTTGAATCTTATTTAAGTATTTTATTTATTCCTTTTCAAACTACCAATGTAACACTTCCTACTGAAATTGAATTTACAAGTACAAACCTCCTTCCTCAAAAATCCCTTTGCTGTAAGGAATGACAGATTCATGTAGAGCTTTTCGACAGCAGCTAACTGAGCCACACAGGAGAGCAGGGAGTGCCAAACAGTAGATCCACTAAATCTACTCAAGTCACGCTCCTTTTCCTGTGTTTAGAAAATTAAACATATAAAATTAAAAACAAAAGCAAAATAATTAAGCATACAAGCAATGTTTTTTTGACATTTCAATTCAACAAAATATACAATAAAAATTTCTACTTTATAAAAACCTGAAAATTCATGTAAGTACTCAAAATTTTACTAACAGCTTGTTCCTTGGCCTTGTCATAATTGAACTTAGAGAAGTAGACAAGAAGTCCCTGGAGGATACTATCTTCACTGTCTCCCATCTGCCGTGTTGCTACTGCCATGTCATGAGGTGCTCTGACAAAAAAATTATACATGTAATATACAGAAATAACGTATAAAAGTGGCATGTATTATAAATCATTATATAGCTATAAACTAAAATTACATTTTCATGAAATGGCAGGCCATGATTTTTACTTTTTAAACTCAATCCTTTGAATATCAACAAAATTCCACATATCCTTCATACTTTTCAGTCTTTCCATCCAGTTTCTGCATTTCATTAGGGCCATGTAGGATGGTGCCTCCTAACAGAGGGCTTAGTTTTGGCATTTGGGAAGCGTTATCTCGAGTGGATGCTGTTCTTATCCTTAGACCATGACCAAGATTTGAACCCCATGTGCTTGGGGACTCCTTGGCCCCCAAAGCACATGTGGATCCACTTTACCACAGCAAACACTTAACAAAAATTAGGGTGAAAAGAAGAAGCGTGCTGCCTCATCTTCACACTAAGCATTACAAATGATATTCTCAAACTGATGTGAAGAATTCATGAGTCATGACAATACATTAGTATTTCAGTGCAACACATGATACTGGTGCTCTAGATAGTTATCACGAGTCTTCACCTATCCCTTCATAGAGTGGTAAATCTGCTTCTCACATCAACTTGCCAATATCTTATCAACTGCTCATGAAGAAAAGCAATGTTCCCTAGGCAACTTGAGAAGTGCTCAGGGGTAAAGTTGAATTATATAATGCATAGTTACACTTAGATTTTCAATAACTGTTTGTGGTTACATTCTAATATCTGGCAATACAAGTAGCAATGCCCTGGTTTAAGATGACACATTACTATATATATATATATATATATATATATATATATATATATATATATATATATATATATATATATATATATATATATATATATATATATATATATACAGACAACCCCTACTTAACGAAGGTTCACACAACAAAATTTCGCTAACCGAAGGTTTCATTTCACTACCATCTGCTCGTTTAACGAACACCAAACTCGTTTTAACAAAGTTTTATCCAGGTAATTTTTTCCAAGTTTGAAAGGCCCGCCGTACCACGCAAGCCGACAGGCTTTTGAATATACCAGTGCTTCTCGTGGCCAACACGCGCACCACTCATTCTCCCTGTTCAAAACAATAACAGCATCAGCAGCAGCTCGTCTTCCCTCACTCAATTTACCACCAAAACGCCCTGCAATGTCGCCTAGCATTGCTAAGAAGACCAGGAAGTCTCTTACTCTCGAAGTGAAGCTGGAAATTATTCACAGACATGAGAGAGGCGAGAAAACTAATAGCATTGCTCGCCACCATCTTGATTCCATCTACTGTCTCTACAATTTTCAAGTCAGCAGACTCTATTAAGAAGGCTGGTGATACCGTATCTTCCTTGCAAGCTAAAAGAACCACCTGAACTCGTGACTCCAATGGATAAAAAGGAAACCCTTGTGGAAATGTGGTACATAAGTTTTGTATGTGATACAATGATGCGCCCTTTGTTTACATTCCACAGGTTGCCGGTTAGTGTCTTTCCCGTTTCACTCTTCTTCCCTTCACAAATTTAAGATTATCAACATTATAAAGTTACTTACATACATACATTAGTGTACATTATAATGACTTAAATGATCTTCTGGCTTTCCTTACTGAGTCTTGTTAATCCTCTTTTAGAGATTTCGGTGAAACTTTTGCTGTCACGTTAGACATATCAAAAGCTTTTGATAAAGTCTGGCATAAAGCTCTAATTTCAAAACTGCCCTCCTACGGTTTCAATCCCTCTCTCTGCAAATTTATCTCAAGTTTCCTTTCCGACCGTTCTATTGCTGCTGTGGTAGACGGCCACTGTTCTTCTCCTAAATCTATTAATAGTGGTGTTCCTCAGGGTTCTGTCCTGTCACCCACTCTCTTTCTATTATTCATTAATGACCTTCTTAACCAAACTTCTTTCCCTATCCACATCTACACTGTTGATACCACCCTTCATCTTTCCATGTCCTTTCAGAGACGACCAATCCTACATTAAGTCAACAGGTCATGCAGGGACGCTACAGAATGCCTGACTTCCGATCTTTCTAAGATTCCCACTTGGGGCAAAGAAAATCTAGTAGTTTTCTTATGCCTCAAAAACTCAATTCCTTCATCTATCGACTCAACACAACCTTGCAGACAATTATCCCCTCTTCTTCAATGACACTCAACTGTCTCCTTCATCCACACTAGATATCCTCAGTTTGTCCTTTACTCATATTCTTAACTGGAAACTTCACATTTCATCTCTTGCTAAAACAGCTTCTATAAAGTTAGGCATTCTGGGGCATCTCTGCCAATTTTTCTCGTCCCTCCAACTGCTAACTCTGTACAAGGGCCTTATCTGTCCTTGTATGGAGTACTCTTCGCATGTTTGAGGGCTTCCAGACACAAAATTTTACTAGATAGGGTGGAATCAAAAGTTTTTCATCTCATCAACTCCCCTCCTCCGACTAACTGTCTCCGTGCTTCCTCATCCTTATCAACGATGCTCTCGTCCACACCCCCCACCACTGGAAGTATGTAGACGACTGCACCGTGGGCGTACCCGTCAACAACACCAACCCAGACTTCTCATCATTTCAGCCCACTCTTAACCAACTACAGACATGGACGGAGGACAACAAAATGGCCATCAACCACACCAAGACCGTGGTGATGCACATTTGTACCTCCACAGCAGCAGTCCCCCCTCCCCAGCTATCTGTGGGTCCTCACTCCCTCCAGGTGGTCCGCAGCACCAAGCTTCTAGGTGTCTTGGTGGACGATCAGTTATCATGGAAGCAGCATGTTTCCACCATCATCAGGTCACCCTCATACAAGATCTATATGCTGCGCCGACTCAGGTCCCAGGGTGCACCGGCAGATGAGCTGAGGGGAGTGTACCTCACCTTTATACTCCCTAAGCTCATGTACACCTCCCCAGCGTGGTCCTCCTCCCTGAACTTCACACAACAACAACAGCTGGAGAGGGTTCAGAAGAGGGCGTTCAGGGTCATCCGTGGGCCTGCCTACAGGTCCTACGAGGACGCCCTGACCTGCCTGAGTCT
>NC_059269.1:2345353-2346687 GCF_017591435.1 Portunus trituberculatus | reverse complement strand
CAGTGGCCATGGCGATGTACGCCCTCGGACTTTCAGTGCTGCAACAAGTTATCTCATATGAGAAAACGAGTGTGAAGCAAGTGGCGTACGCGGATGACCTGTCAGGGGCCGGCAAAATAACAGACTTGAAAAATGGTGGGGCTTAGTGAACGATAATGGTCCCATCATAGGGTACACACCCAGTGCCGCTAAGTCCGTCCTTATTGTAAAGCCTGAACACTATGACAGTGCAGTGGATAGCTTCAGTGGCAGTGGAGTTATAATAACAAAGGATGGACAGCGGCATTTGGGTGCTGTCATCGGAACAGAGGAGTTCAAGAAGGAGTACATAGGAGAGAAGGTGAAGGAGTGGATACATGAGGTGGAGGTCCTGTCTGACATGGCCAGGACTGAGCCTCATGCAGCCTACTCCGCCTACACCCACGGCTTGCAGCATCGATGGAGATTCGCCATGCGCACCATCCCAGGCATCAGCCCTTTCCTTGCACCACTGGAGGTCTCGATAAGGAACACCTTCATCCCAGCGTTACTGAGATCCCACACCATCGGAGATGGGGAGAGGGCACTGCTCGAACTTCCACCAAGACTGGGCGGGATGGGAATCACCTCCCCTAAGAAGTTAGCGACTGTGGAGAACCTCAACTCCCTCAAGCTCACCAGGTCCCTCACAGAGAGATCATTGCTCAGGACGCACATGGTGAAATAGCCCAAAGTGCAGTCACTGAGCAAAGACGAATTATATCTAGAGACAGGCAACAACATCAACGAAACCGTCTCGAAGACCTGATAAACATCCTGCCTGCAACCACAGTGAGAAAAATCCTCACTGCACAGGAAACGGGAGCCTCTAACTGGCTAACGTCACTGCCCATTGGAGCGAAGGGCTTCAGCCTCAACAAACAAGAATTTGTCGACGCCATTGCTCTGAGGTACGGCTGGCCGGTGGAAGGACTCCCCAGTACCTGTGTGTGTAGTTCCCCCAATGACGTCAACCACACCATGACGTGCAAAAAGGGGGGATTCGTATGTATCAGGCACGATGAGGTGAGAGATCTGACCGCCAGCATGCTCAGGAGGTGTGCCACGATGTCTCCACTGAACCGACCCTCCTACCGCTAGACGGCGAGCACCTGCGCTACAGAACAGCCAACACCACCAACGAGGCTCGAGTCGACGTCAGCGCACGAGAGTTCTGGACAAGGGGACAGAAAGCATTCATGGACATACGGATCTTTGACCCGATGGCCGCCTGTCACCACGAACTCTCCTGGAGACCGCCCACCGCAAGAATGAGCAGGAGAAGATCCGAGCGTATGGGAGAGAATCCAACACGT
>NC_059269.1:2335353-2342853 GCF_017591435.1 Portunus trituberculatus | reverse complement strand
CTTTTAAATATAGTACGTATATCTATCACTGGAAATATAATAGGTATTAGAACTGGAACTTTTTACTGTTAGTGAAAAGTTCCAGTTCTAATAGGTGCGGTAGTATGAACTTACATAATATGTCTTAGAATCAACTAAAGATTATCTTGGGCGTACTATTTCATTTTATAGGAAGAGGAATATATATCATATAAACAAAAACATTAAATTTCACATGATGTAGAAAACTTAAACCTCATTTGTTTGTGGTTTTAAATTAAAAATAATTTGAAACTTATCCTTTGATTATTTATTAAGGGCCCACTGAAACATTTCACATACAAGAGAAAGTGTTTATTCCAAACTGATGATAAGAAACACGAAAATGAAAAAAAAAAAAAAGTTGATTGTTGGCTGTTGTGTGCTGCATGGCATTGCATGGTCACCGAATATGCCATCAGTGTAGCAACTTCTTAAGTGTTGTACCGTAAAAACATTATAGATTGAATTACATTTTTTTCAGCCCTAGCCTCAGTTCATCTAGGATATACCTTAAACCTGTAAAGGTACGCTCTACACTGACTTGGGAGACAGGAAGAGCCAATGCAACTTCTGCAAGTCTCTTTAGATCCTGATGTGGATGGCATTGCCACCACCTGAAAATATCTTCATTTCTTTCCAACCTCTTCCAGTTGTCAAAGTTGTTTACTGCTTGCCTAATGCCATCCATATCAGTCTTTTCTCGTTCACCACACTCTTCATTGTTCTTGTCACTTGCAATCAGAAGCTGATCAATCACATCAATTGTTGTACTTTCGTCTTCATGCAGACAGTGTTCTTCAGTCTCTTCCATTTCCTTGCAGATTCCAACATTAACATTCTCTTCCACAATTCATATAGATGTTGTTGAGCTACTGTGTTCTGTGGTTGCCTTAGAAGACACTGAAATCTGGGATCTAAGTATATAGCAGAAAGAAGTGCTCCATTATTAAATTAAGGAGTGCCTCCTCTCTCTTTTCCATAGCTTGAAGTACTGCAAGTGAAGTGACAGTTGCTTCCTTGGAGAGAAGAACCTTGCACTTCATCCATTCCCCCAAGAATTGCCCAGCAACGAGATTTCTGAGTTGCAGAGTCTTTGTTGTTTCATAGATAGGCTTAAGACTGTGTAGCACATCCATGATAATTTCCCATTCGTTTTCTAGCAGAAGGAGCGACTCATTAGCCAAAGCTATTTCATCCAAAAATGGTTTGCTGGCAACCACACTCTCTAGCATATCGTATGTGGATCCCCAACGAGTATCACAGTCCAATTTTGCCAAAGCTTTTCTGTTCTGTTTGAAGATAAGTCGCATGTTCTGTGTGTGTGTGTTGTTTACGACTTTACGCACTGCCCCTAGAACCTTCTTTATTCGAGTATTAGAGCTGATGACATCATGCACACACAGTTGAAGTGTGTGAACTGCACACCTTACAGAAATCACACCTTCTGCTGCAGTTTTTATTCCACTTAGAGTCTCATTTAATTCACTCACCCTACTTATCTCTTCCTCACTCAAGTTATCCACTTCATCATCATACTCATCACTTCCATAGCTCTCTTCGGTATCCTCAGGTGTTTGTCTTGTATTTTCTCGCATGATCTTTGCTGCCTTTATTACATTTGACCCATTGTCTGTCGTTAAGGTATATATTTGCTGTTCCTCTATCCCTAGTTTCTGCAATGAAGAAAGTAACATTGCACGGATTTCTCTACCAGTTGCTCGTTCTGTCATCTCCTTCACGGTAGCAGTAATAAGTTTCAAGTTTCCATTGACGACGGCTTGGAAATTAACACCTATGAAGTGGCGCCCTCGTCGTGTACATAGATCTGTTTTCACACAAACCATGCGCTGACTAAACTCAGCTCTCAGGTCAATCATTTTTTCATCTGCGGCTTTCATTGTTAGCGATCGCACTGCTTTCCGATTCAGTGAGATACCTAACTTACATATAATTGGAACAATCATTTTGGAGATCCCAGACTTTTCGAAGACAGACAAGGGCAGCCCATTCACTGTTACAGCTTCAACAGCTAAATTCTGGATATCCTCTTTGCTAACATTTATCTCAACATTATGTAATTTGGGTGTCTTTGACCTTGAAGAGGATTCTCCAACTGTACTGAAAAAATGAGTTATGTGCCCAGACTCTTCAAGCTTTCTTTTCTTTGCTTGCTTTTCTTCTGCTTCATCAATTGCCGGGTTGTATTCTTCCAAATGTTTCCTTTTCAGGTGATCATTATGAGGTTTTGCATGAAGGCCACTTCCTGATTTTGGTGCATATGTGTATTCACATCCATCAAGCTTGCATGCAGCTGTTTTTTTGGTGTAGGTAAAATACTGGTTACCTATGAATTCTCGATGGCGATCCATGTTCTGGAAATCCTGTAAAGATAATGACTATTGCACTAACTCTTAGGTGGATAAACAAGTTAAGTCTATCCAATTTTCCAATTTTTTTTTTTTTTATCGGAGGGACTATAGCTTATTTATTAGTTAGAAATAATCCATACGCACGAAATGTAAAAGCTGTAGAGAGTTACTGATAGATACATTTTTTACCCTTTAAAGTTAGTAACAGATAATTTCAGCTGTATACAGATGTCTGATGTTTGGTAACCAAAATGAAATAAATGACAAGATTATTGAGGTCATGTACAGTGGCAGATGTATTTCCATATAGGGTGACACACAGATTATATATATAAAAAAATCATATGTACTTTGTTTGCATATACTCTTTATGAAAGTGTTACTGGTTACTTGGAATCAGAATGTGCTTCGTATTCTTTCTATTAATAATATAAAACTCACCGCTACAGAAAAAAAACACTATATATTTACCTAAATTAAGCATGAAACCCGTCTATTTATAGAAACTATTAACCACGACTGTACTTGACCAGTTAGTATATATTTTTTCCAACCTACCGAATATGCCAACTGGCAGCAATCGGAGTGATGGGAGTCACCGCTTGCCGGCTGCTGCCTGCTGTCAACTGAGCTGTAGCAGCTATAGCCTATAGGGCTACCGGGCGCAGTTACTCACTCACTGGTACTGGACACGAACTGAACGCGTTAGCGATGGGCCGAAGGCCAACAGACGAGTTCCCGTCTTGTAAGTACACCTTTCTCTCTCTCTCTCTCTCTCTCTCTCTCTCTCTCTCTCTCTCTCTCTCTCTCTCGTAAATAAAACTATATTGTTTCGTAATCGTCCGGATATTCATATTAGTCTATTCTGAACAGAATTCTGAATTAGAATTTTAATAAAGTATGAAAAGGGTACGGAATAGGTACGGAAAAAATAACTTAATTTCGTACCGTACCGTACTTGACAAAAAATACGGTACCGTAATTTCGTACCGTACTTTTACCTTAAAAAATACCATACCGTACCATACTGCCACCCTTGGAGACGAATAGTAGATTACAAGAAGCTGCTGGAACCTTCTCCCCATATCTGGTAGTAATCAGAGGTCGCCAGAAGTAAATGATAGGGACGAGAGGTCAAGTAACGCGTGTATATTAGGAGGTGTAAGAGAGAGAGAGAGAGAGAGAGAGAGAGAGAGAGAGAGAGAGAGAGAGAAGCCGAGAACGCCGAGAAGGCGAGAGACGACAGCGAGAGCTGTCAGACCAGAGGGTCAAAATGGGCGCGCCGCTTATCTCAAGACCAGTAAGTGTAGTCAGACAGTTGTAATGCAGTCACAGAAAATGTTGGTGTCATATTTTGATAAAGGAAAAATGGTTATGTGTAGGTTGTGTAGGGTGTTGTTTTTATTGGAAGGTAAATTGTAGGGTGTGTTAGGATGTATCTTATCTTTGAATTTAAATTGCGTGATTTGAGTTGGATAACGGGAATATTGTGAAGAAATCTGGAACATTAGAAGAAGTTTAAGTGAAGAGAGAAATGTTGTTATCAATGAAGTTATTGTGTGTGTAATGAATTTGAATTCAAGATATAATGTGGCAGAATTTGAGGTGTTTGAAAGTGGACCTTGCGTGAAGAGAGTGATTGAAATTTCGTGGTTTTCGTGGTTTTCTTTGTCGTCGTAAGGGTCGTAAAGTGTAAATATTTGTAAATAATATAAATAAGTAAAGTTTATAAAAAACTCAGGTGCGTTCCCTTGAACCCACAAAGCAGTCTTTAAGATTAGGGACGCAACAAGATAGTGCAACTTGCAGATACGACTTAATGTATATGTATATATATATATATATATATATATATATATATATATATATATATATATATATATATATATATATATATATATATATATATATATATATATATATATATATATATATATATATATATATATATATATATATATATATATATATATGTCTGTAATACAATGTAATATAATATAATGTATATGTATGTTATACAATGTAATGTATATGTATGTAAATATCTGTAGTATGTAATACAGACCAACATTAATTAAAAGTAATGTCATGTAACGTAATGTTAGTCTGTAAATAAAACTGTAATGTAATGTTAGCATGTAAGAAGCACTTCACCTTCACCTCACCCCACCTCACCTCACCTGTAATGCAATGTAATGCAATGTAGTGTAATGCAATGTAACGTTAACCTGTAATTACCTGTAATGTTAGCATGTAAATACCTTCTCCTCACCTCACCCGACCCCCACCTCACCTCACCTCACCTGTAATATAATGCAATGTAATGTTAGCCTGTGTGTGCCTGTAATGTTAGCATGTCAGTACCACCTCACCTCACCTCACCTCACCTGTAATGTAATGTATTGTAATGTAATGAATGTATATACCCTTTTGTATAAGATAATGTGATGTATGTAATGTTAGCATGTAAGTACCTTTGCAATGTAATATAATGAAACTACCTGTAATGTTAGCATGCAAGTACCACCACCACCACAACTAATCCCTCACTTGCCTCTCCACCACAGTCAAGAGGTAAACCAGCAGCAGCAGCAGCAGCAGAGGAAGAAAAGGACAAACAACAGCAGCAGGAACGGAGAAAGAAGAATAGGACCGCCGCCACCACCACCACCACCTAACTGACCCTGACAACTTGAAGCACCACCAAACTGATTGACTGAAGCAGGTTAGGATAGGATAGATTCGGTTAGGTTAGGTTAGCACAGATTAGGTTAGTCAGTCAGTTAGGTGGCCCATGAAGTTGTCAGGATTAGCAGGAGGAAGATCAAGAAGCAAGCAGAGGAAGAAGAAGAACACCACCACAGGAAGGAGTTTCGGAGTTCGTTGCAAGTTGCAATCGTGCTATTCTAAGTGAAGACTTATTCTTACTGCAGGTAATATATTATACGGTATTGTATTTTCTAATTTTAATTCATCTAAGATTAATTACACCACTTCTCAAGATTGCTCATAATGTCACACAAATTCAATCAATGCCCTTAGAAATGTTAAGCTCATCTCCGTAAATCCTTATCTCCGTAAATCCTTCATCAATGTTAATCACATACAAATAAATTCACAAACATTAGGTGCCAATTTCACAGCTGATGCATCTCAATATCAACTCAATGCTTGACTTCTATAAATGCCCATATAATGCATACACCACAATATATCATATGTAATTATCTCCTCAATATGATATATCTTAATGCATCAACTGTGGAAATTGCACTACACATACATAAAATCTTAATATAACATCCTAATAAATACACATCCTATATTTGTTTCCTCCTTTCACTTAAATGACATAAACATTGTCTTAGACTGCATTAACAACTATAGAGCTTCTACTCACTAATACAAGAAAGAGTCTGTCCATGACTCAAATGTTTCTTCTCCTCCTCTCGGCCACTGCCTTCTGCTCTCTCTTCTCGTTTTTGCCAAGATTCTTGTGTCTTCTTGCTGGTTTCTGCTTATTTTAAATACTCAAGGTTTCGTACCTTTTCTCCACGCCCATTTTACCATCTATCATTCAGAGATCAGACATGTGGAGGTCCACGTGTGACAATATAAGGACGAGAACACATACGAAGGTAATGTAGAAACAACCTTAAACGTAGTATACACAACATTGCCCTACTGGCGTTTCATAGGCTCAACTTTTCCCTACTCTCATAGCAAGTTCACCATTGGTCTAAACATGAAATACTGCTTGTTCATTGGCCATTTAAATTCACCAATCCTGTTTAACTACACGTGGGGAAACACGTGTTGACTATACTACTCTCCAACATCGTAAACAAAGTATTTTGGTCTTGGGCGTTTGCTTGGGTCTGCGTACAATCTGATACCTGGCCTCCCACTCTCTTGTTAATGGTTGGCCTCCCACTCTCGTGTTAATGGTTTCCTGACACAGGATATCCTGACCCGATTTCGCCTCGATTCGCAGCAGGGTCCCTTTTACAATTCTCCCGTAGATGTGATTATTTACATCCTTGTGTGTTCTTCCACTGCTGCATCACGCTATGTCCCACCAGGCTGTGGCATGCCAGGTTATGACAGGAGGAAAGAAGGCGCCACCAGCAGCAGCAGAGGAAGAGGAGGAGCACCAACACCGCCATCACCAGAGGATGTAATGTAACATGTACGTACCTGTAATGTTAGCACCACCTTAAGATATAGTATATATGTAATGTTACCATGTAAGTACCTGTAATGTTAGCACCATCTTAAGATATAGTATGTAAGTACCTTAAGATATAGCATGTAAGTACCTGTAATGTTAACATGTAGGTACCGGTAATGTTTGTGAGGTGAGGTGAGGTAATGTCAGCATGTAAGTACCTGTGAAATGTAAACTATGTAAAATATCTCTAATGTGTAATACATATATAAATAAAAGTAAAAAAAAAAGCAGAACATTTTTCGATCAACTTCAACATAAACACATTTTTACTTGAGAGAGAGAGAGAGAGAGAGAGAGAGAGAGAGAGAGAGAGAGAGAGAGAGAGAGAGAGAGAGAGAGAGAGAGAGAGAGAGAGAGAGAGAGAGAGAGAGAGAGAGAGAGAGAGAGAGAGAGAGAGAGAGAGAGAGAGAGAGAGAGAGAGAGAGAGAGAGAGAGAGAGAGAGAGAGAGAGAGAGAGAGAGAGAGAGAGAGAGAGAGAGAGAGAGAGAGAGAGAGGGAGGTCGCCCCCGAGGCCCACCCCTGGCAGGAAACAAGACACACTCTTCAGGCTGGCGAAATCGTGGCCAGCTAGAGCCCCGAGGTCGTACATCGTGACCTCGGGGATGGCCAGAGGTGGGTCGCTCCCCAGGCCCAGCCCTAGCAGGAAAGGGAACATGATCCTGAGGCTGGCGTAACACACCGTGACCTCGGAGACGGGCAGAGGTGGGCCGCTCCCCAGGCCCAGCTCCGTCACAGGAGGGGAGAGCACCACGGGAGGACTTCAGTGAGGGAAAGGGAAGGCGTTGCCTTTAAGCAAAGGAAGGAGCCCCTGTGGGATGGCAGGGGCGGGGGCAGAGGCCGTCTGTATGGCCCCTGCCTAATGGGCAGCCTGCTCCACTG
>NC_059269.1:2320865-2334853 GCF_017591435.1 Portunus trituberculatus | reverse complement strand
TTTGTTCTTGTCCTTCTTGTCCTTCTCTTCTTCTGTTCTTCTTGTTCTTCTGTTCAGTGTGTGTGTGTGTGTGTGTGTGTGTGTGTGTGTGTGTGTGTGTACCGACTTGTAGCAACGATAATGATGATGATAATGATTCTAATTTGTACGTCGTTATGAAAGGGTTCAAACTCTGTCTATAACGAAGCTTCGAAAGGCAACACAAAGCGAATCAAAGAATCATTCGAGACAGAACGAACCAATTAAATAAATGCACACTAATAAAAGAAAGATAGTATGGGCTGTACCAAGAGTCAAGGCACAAGGCACGGACCTTCCCTTCGACCAGCAAGGCAAAGCCTTCGCCCTTACCTTCAATCCGTACCAAGAGTCGCCGTGGAAGGTAGGACCGCGAGAGATCTGCCGCTAGCATGAGTTGGTAACAGTTGTTTCGGTATTGGTATGACTGTAATCCGGATTTGAGCTCCACGAACGACAACAAAACAACAGTGCGCGCTACAAGAATGGAGGGAAGAAGCTGTGACCGGGCCTCGCCACTCACGCACGAGCAGAGAATAATGATTCTCAATCTTGTAAAAGAGAATAAAGACTTGCAAGACCGCTCAACAAACCCAGCTAGCCTTCACAAGAAAAAAATTAGCTTGGGAAGAGATCACCAAGTCATTTAACCCGTACAGCGTCAGCAGATCTGAGACTTTGTGATTTCGCCAGTGCTGGCCACATCATAGATTTTTGTTTTGCTAAACCAGTCTTAAATGATGTGAAACAAATGAAAATGACAGTCATTCCTCCCAGAACTGACTGGAAGTGGTATTAATTGGTGCGAGATATTTTGCGCTAAGGTTAGCGACTTAGCAAAGCCTTATGTGACTAGTTTATTCACTTCCTCGTTTCTCACCAGTCGATCCCCGAGTTGGACACATGCATAATATCGTTCCTGAGTTAAAAGAAAAACATGTCATGTTTTTGCTGTTTGGGAGTGCTTGTGGATAAAAATAGACACGAGATATCGCAAGGGAGTGTTGCCTTTCACGGTGCAAATATTTTCCGAGTAATTTGTACTTGTTTTTCCTTATAACAAAGCGATTGGAAAATTCTTATTTATGTCGTACAAAGTTTTCACTACCACAATATAACAGTTACCAAAAACAACTGAAATGGTAAGAGTAAGTAATGTAAATTACGCTTTGTTCATATTAGCGGAGTTGAGGCGTCAGTTTCCCGCTACACCTAGCTGAAGGCGGCAGAAACTTCTAAAGTTCAGAATTGTAATAAATAAATACAGGAAGCATTCATGTTAGTAGGGACGAGGAGGCAGCATGAGCAATGTCTACAGTGCATGATGGCAGTATAATGGTAGGTTTTGAGGACGCAATACCTCCGAAAACACGAGAAAGCTCGCCGACGTATCTCATTCGTCTCTGACGCCCGGTTCGCTCAGAGTAACCGACGTGTCTCGTACGTCTCTGACGCTGTACGGGTTAATGCCATTAACATTTTTAATATTAAGATATCTATAGCTAAATAAAAAATCAAGATTTTAGCATCAGCTGGTGCTTAGAGAGAAACTGACAATGTGAAAAAGAGGCAAGCTCAGGTAGTAAGTAACAAGCCCACATGTGATCAGAGTTATTGAATATCTGTGTACTCAAGCATTCCTTATTGAAAACCTGGCTTGCCACACACTTAAATAATTTTTCTTCTTTTTAAGTTTTGTATATGTATAGCAGTTCTGAATGTTTATTGTTGTTGCTCAATTTCACTATGTATTTATAACAGGTTAATTCAAGAACTTTACAGACTGCAGTGTTTTCATAATTTCCAGAATTCTTAACTTTCTTTTTTTTCTGTATCCTTCCATTATCCCTAAAGTGGTAATTTATCATGTGTTTGGAAATCACTGTCTTACAAAATCCATATCAAGAAGCAGTGGTAATTAATTACAAGAGTTGAGAAATGTGTATTCTTTGGGATCTGCTAGACCACAATTTGTATGCATATCATTAAAAATTCCATAGTTAACACATTAGTATAGTCAATCATGAATTACATTAATCATGGCCTGAAATAGTTTGGATACAGAACTAAACATCTTGAGAACTACCTACAATACTGTCAGTATACCTATACCTAAATCCTTGCACATCACACTGTTACGTTCACCGGTTAAACGGGTAAGATTGGCATCGGGGAGCCGGTGAACAATAACAATAAAAAAAAAAAACACTGCAGGTTCAACTGGTGAGGAAATGCAAAAGGGGGCACTTTAAAAAGCTATTTCATTAACCCATAATGAAACTGACATAGATATAACATGAAACATGAAACACAGATATATAACATGAAACACAGGAAAATTACATACACATATACATATAACACAGTAATAAATACAACAATAAAGAACCCAACTTAATACCTAACAATAATCCTAATCTTATATGGAGGCAATGTGGAAAACACGGAACGAGGGGAGGTGATACTTCTGAGGTGTCGCAGTGGTGAAGTGCTGGGTGATGGTTGATCCCACGGTAGACCCAAGAGGCGTTGTGTTCACTGGTTGAGGTCTGGACCTCAACTGTCTTCCAGAAAGCCAAGAGCTGGCTTAACACTTCCGGTTGAGTCGAATGGGGCCGCGTGAATCCAACTTCGGGACAGTAGCGGGGCTTCATGAAACGGTGACGTGGAGAGTTCATGAGACGGTGGCGTGGAAGGTTCACGAGACGGTGACGTGGAAGGGGAGGCGGAGAGGTGGCGAACGAGGTAACAAGCGGAGGAGGTGATGGTAATGGAGTATGTTACGGGCGGGCGGGCCGTAACATTTCCTCCCCCATAAGACCTCCGTAATGGGCTCATGAAGAAGGTGAGACGGGAGATCTTGATAAGGCGTCGGCGATGATGTTGTCCACCCCCTTGATATGGTGGACTTCCAAGTTGAAGGGTTGTGTTAACAAGGCCCACCTAAGAATGCGTTGGTTTCGGTTCTTCATGGCGTGAAGGAAGGCCAGAGGATTGTGATCGGTGAAGACCTTCGTAGTTTGAGGACCAGGATGAAGGTAGCACTTAAAACGTTGGGGCGCCAGTACGAGTGCCAGAGCCTCCTTCTCGATGGTGGAGTAGTTGAGTTGATGTTTCTTCAGCTTGGCGGAGTGATAGGCGATGGGATGGAGGATGCCGCTTGTGGGGTCCGTTTGTAGTAGGACAGCACCCACTCCAACTCCACTCGCGTCTATTTGTAGATGGAAGGGGCGGGAGTGATCCGGCGTCCAGACCACTGGTTCCGAGAAGAGGAACGCCTTGAGGTGTTGGAAGGCTTGGTCACAGGTCGGGGTCCAGTGGAAGGGGACGGAAGTGCTGATAAGGTCCGTCAGGGGGGCGGCCAGGGTGGAGAAGTTTCTACAGAATCTTCTGTAGAAACCAGCCATCCCCAAGAACCTCATGAGAGCTTTCCTGGTAATAGGGATAGGGAAGCCAAGGATGGTATCATTGTTGGCTCTCTTGGGGCGAACCTTGCCGTTCCCCACCACACGTCCCAGGTAGACCACCGTAGACTTCCCGAAGGTGGACTTGGCCAGGTTGATTGTAAGCCCGACATCCTGCAACCGACCCATCAGCCTCCGAAGATGGGTCAGATGTGTCACCCAGTCATCCGAAGTCACCACCAGGTCGTCCAGATATGCAGCTGTTTCCTCCAAGTCCTGGGTGATGTAATTTATAGCCCTCTGGAAGGTGGCGGGAGCATTAGACAAGCCAAAGGGCATCACTGTGTATTGGTATAGTCCGAAGGGGGTGATGAAGGCGGATATTATTCGGGCCTCGTCCGAGAGGGGAATCTGATAGTAACCTTTAAGTAAGTCTATAGTGGTTACAAATTTGGCTACTCCTATACTATGTATAAGGTTGTCTATCAAGGGCAATGGGTAGGAGTCTGGTACCGTCACTTTATTTAATTTCCTGTAGTCGGTGCAAAATCGACTACCACCATCTGGCTTAGATGTTAACAGGCAGGGAGAAGCCCAGGGGGATATACTAGGTTCTGCAAGGTGATGACAGAGCAGATAGTCTACCTCTTTTTTCATCAAGTCTCTTTTAATGGGTGAAATGCGATAGGTTGGTTGTCTTATAGGCTTGATGTCATTAGATATTAAAGTTATATCATGTTGGATAGTATTACAAAGTCCTGGAAGGTCACCTATGATTTCTGAAAAGTCTAGCAATAACTTTTTAAGATCAAACTGTTGTGAAGGTGTTAAGGAAAGAAACACCTCATCAAGATTGGACATGATTTGGCTGTTTGAGGGGCGTCCTTTAGGTGACGAGAAGAGGAATTCGATGTCGGACTCTTCCTCGGGGGGCACAGGACCAGACTCCTTCCCTACCAGACATACAGGTACAGTGCGAGACAAGTCGTCCTCTGGTCCTCTGGAGTGGTAAGGTTTCATTAGATTAATATGAACTAGTTGGGAATCCTTACGACGGTTAGGAGTGTGGACCACATAATTTAATGGACTTAGTTTTTGAGCCACAACATAAGGTCCCATGAACTTACTGTGAAGAGCATTGCCTGGAGTGGGGAGAAAAAGTAAAACCTTGTCTCCTGGTTTGAAACTTCTCATGACAGATTTGGGAAGAGAATTCTGTTGCACTTTAGTTTGAGATTTGAGGAAGTTTGATTTGGCAAAAGATCTGACTTCACTGATTTTATTTTTAAGGTTACTGATGTAGTCAGACACACTGGGGCTTGAAGGAGTATTTTGAGTAAACCATTGATCCTTTAATATTTTGAGAGGCCCCCTGATCTGTCTACCATAGAGTAATTCAAAAGGGGAGTAACCTAAAGAATCTTGAGGAGATTCTCTTAAAGCGAAGAGAAGGAAAGAGATACTTTCATCCCAGTCTCCTTGATGCTCCAAGCAATACTTCTTCATCATGGATTTTAATGTTTGGTGAAACCGCTCCAGACAGCCTTGGGATTGGGGTGGTAAGCCGAGGAGGTAACATGGTCGATGTTTAGCTCATTCACTATCTGTTGGAAAAAATGGCTAGTGAAATTGCTACCCTTGTCAGACTGAATTTGTTTTGGAATTCCTACCGAGGTGAAAAAATGTATTAGATGTTTTACAATGGTCTTTGATGTGATGTTCTTAAGAGGGAATGCTTCAGGGTACCTGGTAGTGGGATCCATGAGGGTTAACAAATACTGATTCCCTCGTTTGGTTTTGTGTAAGGGCCCTACGCAGTCTAGAATGATCTTTTTGAAGGGCTCCGTCTGAACTGGAATAGGCGTCAGAGGAGCTGGCACAAGGCGTTCGTTAGGCTTACCCACAATTTGACATATGTGACATGTTTTTACATAGTGTGACACATCCTTTTTCATTCCTGGCCAAAAAAAATGTTGAAGAGCCTTCTTGTAGGTTTTTTGGATGCTTAGATGACCTGACAATCCATCATGAGCTTGTTCTATAATGGCTGGTCTTACAGACAAGGGGATGACAACTTGATGTGTTTCTGACCAGGTGTCTAGTTGTTTCAGTTCAGGAGGTCTGTAGGCACGCATCAGGACTCCTTTCTGATAATAAAAACAAGGCAATTTAGACATATCCTTTGTCTCACTTGCAACATGTCTGATCTTAGCCAAAGTGAGATCCTGTTCCTGAGCATTAATCAAATTCTCCTTTGAAATGATGTTATTGTACAAGTTGTCAGTAGAGGCAATCATTGGTGGAGGAGGTGATGAAAAGGCAGGGGACTTGGACTGAGACCTGGTGACTGCACACACTGGGAAGAAGTGAGGGGATGTTTCGTCCAGGGTTTTAGTAGGACTTTCTGTTAAGGGAGAATCAAGAACAATTAAGTTTGGAACAGCCAAGTTACCCGCAAGATCGTTACCCAGTACAAGATGTACTCCCGGTACTGGCAGTTCACCAGGTTTAATGGCTACTTCAACCTCTCCTGAAATGAAAGGGCACTGTAAGCTAATTTTAGCCAAGGGATAGGAGAGCTTTGATTCGAGACCTGTAAGGATCACCTTCTCTTCAGTGAAAGCCTGCTTGATGTTAGGGATGACATATTCTTTTAAGATGGATTGGGCAGCACCTGTATCACGCAGAACCTTGACATTTATTGCCTTGTCTTTACCATCAGTCAGGGACACTTTACCTTGATACATGTACGAGTCATAAAGTTCTAGAGGAGAGTTGACAGGGTTAGCTAGGGCCACTGGTTTCTTGTTCTTAAATGTGTTAGGTTTAAAGGCCACAAAATAAAGTTGACGTTGAGAGGCCTTGCAATTTGGGTGTCTACATTTTTGGATCGTGTGTCCTGGTTTCTTACAGTAACCAGGGGGAATTGTATGCATTTGGCGAGAATCCGGTCGGCTTACCAAAATCTTCCCTAAAGGAAGACCTAACATTAGATAGTGAACCACGACCTCTACTACCCAGGGATCCCATCAACAAAGCAAACGCATCAGCCACTTTAGCGGCAGACATAAGATCACTCTCTCCCCGTTCTTCCACATGCCTCAGAATATTAAAGGGTAACTTGTTCTTCCATTCTTCCAGGACCATTAGATTGAGCAACTCCGAAAAGGTGGTAATGTTAAGGGCAGCTAAACATTTCTTAAATTGTCTTAGTTTTTCACTAGCAAATTCAACATAGGTGTGAGAGTCTGCTTTTACATACTTTCAGAACTGTTGTCTGTATCCATCAGAAGTGATAGAGTAGGCGTCTAGAATGTTACCTTTGATCTCTTCATATTCTACCTCATCACTAAGGCCGTTGTATACCCTATAAGCTTTTCCTACTAGCTTAGGGACAAGGAGAGACACCCACTGATCCTTGGGACATTTATTCCTAATAGCAATACTCTCAAAAGCGCGAAATGACCCGTCAACATCAGATTCACCAAAAGGGGGAACTAGCGGAGCAGCTGTAGCGGGATTAAAGCTTACTAACTTTTTCTTTATATCTATTTCTTCCCCTCTAAACTTAGCGTCATTTCGTAGGGCTAACTCCTGAATTTCTAACTCTTTCTCCTGCCTTCTAAGTTGTAACTGAAAATCTCTCTCTTATTTTTCCTGTAGTTCTCTCTCTTTATCTTTATCTTCTTTTTCTGCCTGTAGTTGCATTTGTTTTCCTGCATCCGGTATTTTAGTTTAAGCTTCTCAATTTCCCACTGACTTATCCTACTCTTATCCTGTTCTTCCTGGGGACTGTGTATTATAGTCTTCGTAGAGGCTGACATGGGAGTTAACTCTTCTATGGCATTTCCTAGCAACTGACCTTCTTGCACTAGATGTTCAACAATTACATTCTTAATGACCTCTTTAGTCATCTGAGACGTGATGGGAATATCAAAATGTTTAGCGATGGCTTTCCATTGGACCTTCTTTATATTAGCATCTTTAAGTTGTTCCAGAGAAGGGTCGGCACAAAAATCTTCAACGTTAAACTGAGCGGAAGCCATATTAAATAGATGTTATACCACAACAAAACAACAACAAAAAAATGATAAGCGAATTACTTAAGTGAGGAACTTGGCACAGTAATAATAAAGGCAACCTTGGAAATTACCTAGATTATAATTAAGTAAACACTTATGAGTACAATCACTAAGGAGGGGTTAACTAGAGAGTTACGGCATTAAGAGGGATCCGGATTACTCTAGTTACGAGACTTGAGAGTGAGGAGCGAATTGTACTGAGACTTGTTATTGATAAGGAGGCGGATTAGTCTGAGAGACTAGTTAAAATGGCCGATTCTAACTAGCGAGAAAAATTATCCGCGAAGTGAGGGGATTGAGGGTTCGCATGAACATATGATGATCCCAACACTTGGATAACACTTATTACACACCTGCCTATGTGCAAAAAATAGAGATAAGTGCTATCGGTGAACACGCCTTTCTACCTGGTTTCCTGCTCTACCACTGCTATGCGATACCAATGAAAGTCACGAAGCACTTTTAACCCAAAAGGAGCCACTTGATCGCACAATGGTAAATTTAAACCACACTCAGAGTAAGTCACAGAAAAAAACACATCAAAGTCACAACACCACAGAAAGACAAGTAATCACAGAAAAAAAGTCACTAGAAAAATGGAACACTGAACATGGGTTATAATAGTCCTGTCACGGTCGCCAATTGTTACGTTCACCGGTTAAACGGGTAAGATTGGCATCGGGGAGCCGGTGAACAATAACAAAAAAAACAAAACACTGCAGGTTCAACTGGTGAGGAATTGCAAAAGGGGGCACTTTAAAAAGCTATTTTAATAACCCATAATGAAACTGACATATATATATATATATATATATATATATATATATATATATATATATATATATATATATATATATATATATATATATATATATATATATATATATATATATATAACATGAAACATGAAACACAGATATAACATGAAACACAGGAAAATGACATACACATATACATATAACACAGTAATAAATACAACAATAAAGAACCCAACTTAATACCTAACAATAATCCTAATCTTATATGGAGGCAATGTGGAAAACACGGGACGAGGGGAAGTGATACTTATGAGGTGTCGCAGTGGTGAAGTGCTGGGTGATGGTTGATCCCACGGTAGACCCAAGAGGCGTTGTGTTCACTGGTTGAGGCCTGGACCTCAACTGACTTCCAGAAAGCCAAGAGCTGGCTTAACACTTCCGGTTGAGTCGAATGGGGCCGCGTTAATCCAACTTCGGGACAGTAGCGGGGCTTCATGAAACGGTGACGTGGAGGGTTCATGAGACGGTGGCGTGGAAGGTTCACGAGACGGTGACGTGGAAGGGGAGGCGGAGAGGTGGCGAACGAGGTAACAAGCGGAGGAGGTGATGGTAGTGGAGTATATTTCGGGCGGGCCGTAACAACACCCAACTCAGTGAAAAGTTATCTGTTGACTTAGCTTTAACATTATTGCACTTAATGTTTATGTCACTCACTGTCTTTGTTGAGAGAGAGAGAGAGAGAGAGAGAGAGAGAGAGAGAGAGAGAGAGAGAGATTGATAAGAAGCCTTGGGTTGGTGTGAAGTGGTGTGCTTGTGAAATTCTCTGTCTACATCCCTACATACATATTTGTGGTTTTGTTTTAAACCTGTTTATACAAGCTAGTATTTACCTTGTGACTAGCTTTTCTTTGCATACTTTGGCAGCCTTCTGTCTGTTGGCAGTTCACCTGTCACTTCCTATTCTCCATTAACCCATGCACATAATTGGTCTTTAATAGGCTTGGATGATGAGCTCACTAAAGAAAATATTTAGTAACATGAAATAAACAGTGTAACTTTCCTGACAAACGAAAACAAGCTTCATAAAACAGCTAGGTGGCGAGCTTTCTGGATCCACTGCGTTCTTCCACCTCGCGATTTTAAGGCGATTTTCCAAAATTGAAAATATTACTTGATGTTGATTTTAGTTCATACTATTCGTTGGTCACTCCAGCTTACGAAAATTATAAAATATTTCTTCGAAGGTCATGTGGAAGACACGGGGGCACACATGCCTTCCTTTCGACCCTCCCTCTGCTCTTCGTTCCAATAATAACAGCGACTCTTGGTACCACATTACCTTCCCTTCTACCCTCGACCTTAAACCTTCGTGACTCTTGGTACGGGCCTATGCAATTAGAGAGAGAGAGAGAGAGAGAGAGAGAGAGAGAGAGAGAGAGAGAGAGAGAGAGATGTTGTGACATGAAAATCGAGAAGTGAAATACGTAAGAAAGAAGATAGCAAGAATGAAGAGATGAAGATGGAAGTAAGAAGGAGATTAATAAATGAAGAAACATGAGAGACACGAAAGCAGGTACCAAGATTATAAGACGCTTTCACTAATCTGATAGATAAGAAGTCCCGTGACCACCGAGGAGAACAACAAGAGGCGGTGAGTCATGGCAAGACAAACAGCTGGAGACGAGCAGTAGATTACAAGAAGCTTCTGGAACCTTCTCCCCTTATCTGGTAGTAATCAGAGATCGCCAGAAGCAAATGATATGGACGAGGCGGTTATCGGCAAGCTATGGGGAAAGCCTCGTTCCTGACATTAGTTGATATTACTAAAGATATTTGAAATAAACATTGTAAAACCAGAAGTTGTTGTGGAGACGATAAGTCAAGTAACGCGTGTATATTAGGAGGTGTAAGAGACAGAGAGTCAGAGCGAAAGAGAGAGCTGTCAGACCATAGGGTCAAAATGGGCGCGCCGCTTATCTCAAGAGCAGTAAGTGTAGCCAGACAGCTGTAATGCAGTCAGAAAAATGTTGGTGTCATATTGTGATAAAGGGAAACTGGTTCTGTGTAGGATGTGCAGAGTGGTGTTTTATTGGAAGGTTAAATTGTAGGGTGTAACTAGGATGTATCTTATCGTTGAGTCTAGATTGCGTGATTTGAGTGGAATAATGTGAATATTGTGAAGTAATCTGGACCATTTTGAAGAAGTTTGAGTAAAGAAAGAGTTGTTATTATCAATGAAGTTATTGAGTGTGTTTAATGAATTGAGTTCAAGGTATAATGTGACAGAATCTGAGGTATTTCAAGGTGCACTTTGAGTAAAGAGAGTGATTGAAATTTCGTGGTTTTCGTGGTTTTCTTTGTTGTCGTAAGGGTCGTAGAGTGTAAATTTTTGTAAATTATGTAATTAAGTAAAGTTTATAAAAAAAACTCAGAGGCGTTCCCTTGAACCCACAAAAGCAGTTGAAGATTAGGAACGCAACAAGATCGTGCAACTGGCAGACACGACTCACGCATCTCTGATCAGATGCGTAACGTGATCAAGGGAGCTTCGTGGTAGTATAATCAGTGAGTGGAGGGTGTTATCATGTGGAGTTGAGAGGCGAGAGAGTATTACGGGTGTTTCTTGCGTTTCTCTGTTGAGAGAGAGAGAGAGAGAGAGAGAGAGAGAGAGAGAGAGAGAGAGAGAGAGAGAGAGAGGGGTGGGGAAAAGTGGAAGAGTAGTAGAGAGTATAAAGAGAGCTGGGAGTTTGTGTGCACTGGGAATATGGAAAGAGAAAAGGGGAGAAATGAAGAGTGAAGTGGGAATTAGTGAGTTATCACTTGTGTGAGTTATCACTCACACAAGACATCTAAATCAGAAGTCAAGGGTTATTTGTCTCATTAACACCTCTTTAGCAAGTCTCCCACACCCACACACACATCCACGTTCCCCCCACCCTCACCCATACGTCCACGTAACTGAAGAGGGACGAGAACCTGCTGTTGCCCTGTACTCTTTCGTGTTTTGGGTGTTATTTGGTGTGTGTGTGTGTGTGTGTGTGTGTGTGTGTGTGTGTGTGTGTGTGTGTGTGTGTGTGTGTGTGTGTGTGTGTGTTTCACTGTTTGATCTGCTGCAGTCTCTGACGAGACAGCCAGACGTTACCCTACGGAACGAGCTCAGAGCTCATTATTTCCGATCTTCGGATAGGCCTGAGACCAGGCACACACCACACACCAGGACAACAAGGTCACAACTCCTCGATTTACATCCCGTACCTACTTACTGCTAGGTGAACAGGGGCTACACGTGAAAGGAGACACACCCAAATATCTCCACCCGGCCGGGAAATCGAACCCCGGTCGTCTGGCTTGTGAAGCCGGCGCTCTAACCACTGAAGAAAGAAATTTATTTTTTGCTCAGACTTTTTTACAAAGTATGGAGCACAGCCCCTTACTATGTACATAATCTTATGTATCACCTAAACATTCGCAACAATTCATTAATAAACTGTGCCATATTTATTAACAAGTTTACATTACCACTTTGCATCAGTTTGACAAATTTAAAGGTATTTGGTTGCAATCTATAATACTCGGGTATGTATCTATTTCTCAATTGAAGAATTTCTTGATTTTGACAAATTAACAAAGCATGGTATTCATCCCCTATCAATTTATTACATTTAGTACAATAACGCACCTCTCTGTCTGTTTGATTATATCTACCAACAATGATTGGTAATTTATTATTTCCCTTGCGAAGCTTTGACAAACTTATACGATTATTTTTATTAAATTTAAGCAGGTATTCTTCAATTCCATAAATTTCTTTATATAATTTGTAAGTACTACAAATACCTTTATTTGATATGTTTTCATACCACTAGTTTATCCATAAGTCTTTTAATATTTGTTCAATCACTTTTCTGAACCACTTAGGGTTACTAACTGTCTGCGTCATCCACACCCATGACATTCCACACTCTATACAAATATTTTTGATGTATTCTATCCATGGTGACAAATACAGACCGCTCGTATATAACTGTAATAAGCAGTTACACATTATAAAACTTAATTTAGTGTTCTTTCCCGTCACTAATCTAGACCAATAACTTATCATCTTACACTTAATAGTTATATCAAGAGGGTAAACTCCCAGTTCACCGTATACCATGTCTGTGCTGGTGTATCTATGTACATACAAAACGTGCTTCAAAAACTTCATATGTAGTAATTTTATTTCCCTTATAGTACAATCACCCCATATTTTACAGCCATATGTAGTAAGTACAGGCACAACCATCGTTTTAAACCGTTCTATTTGAATATCAACTGGCAAGTCATATCTACGTGAAGTACCAATGATGGAATACAAAGCTCTGGTTGCCTGTTCCTTAAGAGCCAACTCCCCTTTCCTGAATCTACCATTATGGCTAAACAAGACACCCAAATATTTGTACTCGTTAACAACCTGAATAGTCTCACCCCCTAATTGAAAATTATAACTACTTGTTTGTACCTGTCCTCTACTAAATACAACAATTTTGGTTTTGTCACAGTTAACCTTTAACTTCCAATCTAGACAATAATTATGCAAAGATATTAGCACCTGTTTCATATTCACTTCACTATCACATAGCAATACTGTGTCATCTGCGTACATTAGCACAAATAATTTCAAATAGATATTGAGAAACTCGTTATCAAAATCTAAGTATTTACAATTAAGTTCAAGAAGTTTGTCCTGCAAGTCATTAATATAAAAAGCAAATAACAATGGTGACAAATTTTCTCCCTGCCTAACCCGCATATTACACGAAAATGTGTCCGACAATTTTTGATTCACCATCACACAAGATCTAACATTTTTATACATACTATTAACAACATGTAACAATTTACCATTAACATTATCTCTATCCAGCTTAAACCATAATCCTTCCCTCCACACCATATCAAACGCCTTCTTATAATCTACGAACAAGCAAAATATTTTGTTCTTTTTCCATTTAAACAAAATACATTTGAGCAAATACATATGATCCAGAGTTGAATATCCTTGTCTAAATCCTGCCTGTGTTTCATTGATGATGTGGTTAGCTTCTGAATACTGATTCAAACATTTGTTCAAGATGGATGTAAATAACTTTCCCATACAGCTTAAACAAATAATGTGTTTTGCCTGCATTTTTGTGTTTTGGTGCAATAAAAAGCTGAAAACTAGTAAAACAACACGTTTTTGTTACTTTTACTTTGAATTCTCTATATTGGCTTGTTTTCATCAATTTTATCGTTTTGAATCATAACAATGTAAAATGACTTGAATATACAACATTTTCAATCGAGATAGTGTGTTTTTTTCATAAAACACCTTAGAAACACATAAAGAAGACGTTTTTAACAAACACAGTGTTTTGCCTGCATTTCTGAGTTTTGGTGCATAAAATGCTGGAAAACACCAAATTAACCCATTTTTGACATATTTTAGTTCCATAAACAAATTGTGTGTAATCATGCGCTTTGCCTGCATTTCTGTGTTTTACTGCAAAAAAAAAAAAAAAAGCTGAAAATACTAAAATTCTACTTTTTTTTTACTTTTACTTTGGCTTGTTTTCATCAATTTTATCGTTTTTAAGCATAACAATGTAAAATGACGTGATTATACAAAATTTTCATTCGAGATAGTTTTTTTTCATAAAACACCTTAAAAACACATAAATAAGACGTTTATAACATATATAGTG
>NC_059269.1:2308365-2315865 GCF_017591435.1 Portunus trituberculatus | reverse complement strand
GGAAAATTGAAGCGTGCAAAATATTATCGTGGAAAATCGAAGCTTAGAAAATATTATCGTGGAAAATCGAAGCGTTGAAAGTAATATCGTGGAAAATCGAAGCGTGGAAAATATTATCGTGGAAAATCGAAGCGTGGAAAATATTATCGTGGAAAATCGAAGCGTGGAAAATATTATCGTGGAAAATCGAAGCGTGGAAAATATTATCGTGGAAAATCGAAGCGTGGAAAATATTATAGTGGAAAATCGAAGCGTGGAAAATATTATCGTGGAAAATTGAAGCGTGCAAAGTATTTTCGTGGAAAAACGAAGCGTAGAAAATATTATCGTGGAAAATATTAGCGTGGATAACCGTGAAGTGATTTATTTATTTATTTATTTATACATTTATTTATCTATTTATCATATACTCTTTGATATATATGTACTGTACCACGGTGTTATTTGTACTTCTCGATATTATGTTTGCATTTATAATTCAGGACAGACTACCTAAAAACATGTGAGAGAGAGAGAGAGAGAGAGAGAGAGAGAGAGAGAGAGAGAGAGAGAGAGAGAGTAACAACAAGAGTATAGGGAGGCGGTGTCGTAGTGGATAGATAAGGTGGTGAGCGTGGGATCGGGCAGACGTCCACGCGTAGGTTCAAATCCACCACGTATCGCCTTGACACTGCCATTTGTCGAGTAGTTTAAAATCACCTACATGTCCCCATGATACCCAAGTTCTAGGTCAGCGGTTTCCAATCTGGGGTGCCAGCACTCTCTGGGGTGCTGAAATCAATTATTGGAGGTGCTGGGAAGTGATGCACACACTTCACTTTCTTTTATTCTTTTATTCTTTTATTCTTCTTATAACAAGATTTTAGTTAGGGGTGCTGGACTCCTTAGACATGACAACATGTCGTTTCGCTATCTTATTTCATAATTTATTATCAATGTGTGTGTGTATGTGTGTGTGTGTGTGTGTGTGTGTGTGTGTGTGTGTGTGTGTGTGTGTGTGTGTGTGTTGTATTCTTTCTATTTCATCCTTATTGTCCATCTTCTTATCTCTATTCATTATTTTATTTGCTTTTACTTTTATTTCTTATTCATCACTTCATATCCGGGGTTCAACGTAGACGGTTCAGAGAGAGAGCGAGAGAGAGAGAGAGAATGGAGGCTTGTACATGATAAGTGAAAAGAAAACAATGGAGAAAAAAAGGGAAATTATGTTGCTTTTAGAAAATTCGTGTTTTTTTATTGTTTTTTTTTCTTATTTTCTTGTATTTCATTAGTCATTTTATCTTTTCTTTTTAATTTTGCTTCCTTCTCTCTAACTCTTGCAATTTAAAACAATTTTTTTTTTTTTAGAATATGGATCAAATTTGTATCTTTCACATTTCTTCTGATGCTTTCTCTCTTATTTGGTCTGATTCACTATTTTTTCTTTCTTTCTCGCTGTTATCTTCCTTCTCTTCTATTGTGTTCCCTCTCCTTTCATCATCTTTTTTTTCTCTCCTTTCTTTCTTTTCGTACTCTCTATTGTTACTGTCTCCTTTCTTTATTTCATGTTCTTCTTTTCCCTCTTTTCTCTGCTTTTCTCACTTACCTCCTTCCTTCTTTCATGTCATTTTTCTCTATTTTCTCGATTTTCACAATTTTTCCTGTTTCCTTTCTTCTTTTTCTTCTTTTTCATGTCATATTTCTCGCTTCTCTTTCCTTTTCTCTCCTTTATTTCATGTTCTTTCCCTTCCTTCTTTCCTTCCGTTCTCTTTCTCTTGCTTTCTTCCTTCTTTTCTTCTTTTCTTTCTTTTTTGTTCTCTTTCATTTTACCTTCTTTTTTTCCTACCTCTTACAAATCAAATCCTCTCTCTCGCTCTCGCTCTCGCTCTCACTCTCTCTCTCTCTCTCTCTCTCTCTCTCTCTCTCTCTCTCTCTCTCTCTCTCTCTCCTCAAACCCTCCCCTGCTTCCATATTTACTTCCTTTCTCTCTTTTTCTTCTTGCTTTCCTCTTTTTCATCTCTCCTCTCTTCCTTCTCCCTCAAACCTCTTCCTTTCTGCCTCCTATCTTCTTTCCCGTCTATTTCTCTCATTCCTCCCTTCCACTCTGATCCACTCCTTCCTTTCCCTTCCTTTAATCTTCTTTTCTTCCCTTCCTTCTCTTCCTTTCTTCCCTTTCTTTTCTTCTTTTCCTTTCCTTTCCTTTCCTTTCCTTCCCCTCACCCTCATTAGTCAGGTATGAAAGGACAGGTAAATATAGGCGCTGTCTGTACCCATCTCGCTCTCATAACTGTTTTAAAGGTGTGTGTGTGTGTGTGTGTGTGTGTGTGTGTGTGTGTGTGTGTGTGTGTATTTCACCTCGGTCGTCTGCTGGTCACCCAGTCAGTTTTCCCCATTAAGGAGCGAGGTCAGAGCTCATAGACCGATCTTCGGGTAGGACTGAGACCACAAAACACTCCACACACCGGGAAAGCGAGGCCACAACCCCTCGAGATACATCCCGTACCATTTTACGGCTAGGTGAACAGGGGCCACACATTAAGAGCTTTGCTCATTTGCCTCATCGCTTCCCGGGACTCGAACCCGGCCCTCTCGATTGTAAGTCGAGCTTGCTAACAACTACACTACGCGGTGTGTGTGTGTGTGTGTGTGTGTGTGTGTGTGTGTGTGTGTGTGTGTGTGTGTGTGTGTGTGTGTGTGTGTGTGTGTGTGTGTGTGTGTGTGTGTGTGTGTGTGATTCACCTCCTCGATCGTCTGCTGGTCACCGAGCCAGTCTTTTCCATTATGGAGCGAGCTCAAAGCTCATAGATCGATCTTTGGGTAGGAATGAGACCACAGCACACTACACACACCGGAAAAGCGAGGCCACAACCCCCCGAGTTACATCCCGTACCTATTAACTGCTAGGTGAACAGGGGCCACACATTAAGAGGCTTGCCCATTTGCCTCGCTGCTTACCTTGAGTGTGTGTGTGTGTGTGTGTGTGTGTGTGTGTGTGTGTGTGTGTGTGTGTGTGTGTGTGTGTGTGTGTGTGTGTGTGTGAGAGAGAGAGAGAGAGAGAGAGAGAGAGAGAGAGAGAGAGAGAGAGAGAGAGAGAGAGTGTGTGTGTGTGTGTGTGTGTGTGTGTGTGTGTGTGTGTGTGTGTGTGTGTGTGTGTGTGTGTGTGTGTGTGTGTGTGTGTGTTGTTGTTTTGTTGTTGTTTTTGTTGTTGTGGTTTTGTCTGATAATGCTACTTCTTCTACTGCTTCTGATGATAATGATGATGATGATGATAACAATAATAACAACAGTGATAATTATAATAATAATAATAATAATAATAATAATAATAATATTAATAATAATAATAATAATAATAATAATAGTAATTGTTATAAAAAATATGAACAACAACAACAGCAACAACAATAACAACAACAACAACAATAACAAGAAGAGGAGGAGGAAGAAAAAGAAGAAGAAGCAGATTTTTGATTTGATCATATTTTGCGTATATCTTTTTCCTACCAATTGTTATCATCATTAAATTGTTGTTATTGTTTTTGTTTTGTTGTTGTTTTTGTTGATCATCTTCTTCTTCTTCTTCTTTTCTTCTTCTTCTTCTTCTTCTTCTTCTTCTTCTTCTTCTTCTTCTTCTTCTTCTTTTACTACTACTACGACTACTCTCTTCTTCTTCTTCTTCTTCTTCTTCTTCTTCTTCTTCTTCTTCTTCTTCTTCTTCTTCTTCTTCTTCTTCTTCTTTTTCTTCTTCTTCTTCCACTTCTACTTCTACTTCTTCTACTACTGCTACTACTAATAATAATACTACTACTTCTACTACTACTACTACTATTAATACTCATACTACTACTACTTATTATTATTATTTTTCATTATTATTATTATTAATATTATTATTATTATCATTATTGTTATTATTGTTATTATTATTATCATTATTACTATTATTGTTATCATTATTATCATTATTGTTACTGTTTTATTATTATCATCATCGTCATAATTCTGTTTTTGTTTTGTTTGTGTATATCTTTAACTTTCTTTTTTCGTCGTTTTCTTCTCTTTTTTTCTTCTTAATTTTCTTTTTTTTCTTCTATTTCTTTTCTTTTCTTCTTCTTCTTCTTCTTCTTCTTCTTCTTCTTCTTCTTTTCTTTTCTTCTTCTTCTTCTTTTACCACTATTTCACCTTCATAAGTACTTTCATCTTCATTACCTTTTCCTCCTCTTCATCTCCTTTTCCTTTTTTTTATTCATCTCCTCTCTCCTCTCCCCTCTCTTACCTCTCTTCCCGTCCTTCCCACATTCATTCATCGTTTCCCTCTTCCTCGTTACCCTCTTCACCTCCCCCTCTCCCCTCCCCAGGCATTATGGCGGGGTCTGGTAGGAGCCACTCATTCATCCTCATCTCGCGTCTCCTTCATTATCAATGTTATATTTTTCCCCGCGAGTGGATAACCCTTTACACCCTCAATTTTCCCCACGTCATATGTTACTTCCGTTTACTCCATTTTTCACTGTTCTACCTTCCTCCTCCTTCCCCACCTCCTCTTTCTCTTCCTCTTCCTCCTACTCTTCTTTACTTGTTCCTGCTCCCTCAGCCCGCATTTGGAAACGCTTTGCTCTTTCACTTCGACTATTTTCAAAGGCACAAAGATGATCTGCCATTTTTCTGAAGTGTTTCTTATGTTCATAATAATATTAATCTGTCACTGGAACCGTAAAAAAGCACCTTCAAAGCCCCTTGTAACTTCATCACGACTGTTTTCTAAGGCCACAGAGATGATCATCCTGCTTTTCATGGGTGTTTCTTTTGTCAACGATGAAGAAATCTTGTTAGTCTATCACTAGAAACGTTAAAAACACTCTTAAAAACCTACGTAACTTGAAAGTGCTCTGCTCTCTCACCATGATTGTTTTCAAAGGCCACAGAGAAGAATAGCCATGTTCTTACGAGTGTTTTTACTGTTTATAATATAGAAATTTGTTAATCTGTCATGAGGATGGTAAAAACACCCTTTGAAATCTGTGTACCTTCAACTAGAGCCTTTTGAAATGTTCAGCTTCTGATCACGACTACTTTCAAAGGCCATAGAGATGATTAGGCGGGTTCTCAAGACTGTTTCTCCTGCTGGTACTGTAGATATGTAGTTAGTCTGTCTCCTAGAACCGTAAAACGCCGTGTAACCTCAACTAGAAGACATTCCCTAATACATTCCTAGCCACACCCTCTTAGTTTCTTTCCCTCCTGCTTCCTAGTATCCTCTCTCGCTTGCATTCATTAGTCCTTGTATTTTCCTTGTTATTTTTTAAAGTATTCTCTAGTATGTTCAAGTTTCACCTCCTCATCCTCCTCCTTCTACTCCTCTTCCTCTTTTTAGATCTTTTTTTCCCTATTATAAACAGTACAGTACCTCCTCCTTCTCTGTTATGTTCCTCCTCCACCTTCTCCTCCTCCTCCTTCACCTCCTCCTCCTCCTCCTCCTCCTCCTCCTCCTCCTCCTCCTCCTCCTCCTCCTCCTCCTCCTCCTCTTCTCAAAACTTCCTTCCCTACCATAAAAAGTACGGTACCTCCTCCTTCTCTGTTATGTTTCTCCTCCTCCTCCTCCTCCTCCTCCTGCTCCTACTCCTCTTCCTAAAACTCCCTTCTTTACTCTAAATAGTGTTATATTTCCTATTTCTCTAGTATATTCCTCCTCCTCCTAATCTCCCCTCCTTGTTAGTAGATTTTTCTCCGTCCACTCTGTCTTTTAATCCTCCTCCTCCTCCCATTCCACCTCCACCTCCACTCCTCTCTCTTCTCGTAAACTGAAGCTAATATAAAAGTCAATATATCTTGTAGTGCTGGGTATTGTTTTCAAGCACTGCCAAGATAAGTGGCGGGATAAAACTCGCTTAGCTGGGCAGCTGGAACGTGTCTGATGTAATGGTGGTAGTGGTGGTGGTGGTATGAGAGAAAGAGGAGAGGGAGAGGAAGTGAGGGTGGGACTAGAGGAGGAGAAAGATTAGGGTTTGAAAGGTGGGGGGTTTAAAAGAGGAGAGGAAAAGTTGGAGTTACGTATAGAATGGTTTGTTTAGAGAGAGAGAGAGAGAGAGAGAGAGAGAGAGAGAGAGAGAGAGAGAGAGAGAGAGAGAGAGAGAGAGAGAGAGAGAGAGAGAGAGAGAGAGAGAGAGAGAGAGAGAGAGAGAGAGAGAGAGAGAGAGAGAGAGAGAGAGAGAGAGAGAGAGAGAGAGAGAGAGAGAGAGAGAGAGAGAGAGAGAGAGAGAGAGAGAGAGAGAGAGAGAGAGAGAGAGAGAGAGAGAGAGAGAGAGAGAGAGAGGCAGTGGCAGGACGCCCTGGACGACGGCAAGGACACTATAGTGGTTGCTTTGGACATAGCTGGAGCTTTTGATAAAGTATGGCACAACGGATTACTAGAAAAGCTTCGTGCTAAAGGCATCCAGGGTGGCTTGCTACGACTCCTGGGAAATTACCTGCAGGACAGAAGCCTCAAGGTGGTTGTCAACAGGCAAACATCTGAGTCCCTGCCTGTGGAGGCATCAGTGCCACAGGGTTCAATTCTTGGCCCACTCCTGTGGAATATCTACGTGGATGATCTGCAATACCACCTCACCCAGAGCCTGAACGTCCTCTTGATTCACTGGAACACCGCAGAGATGTGGCGGCAATCGTAGTGTTCCATAAGGCACAGGTGCAAAGAGTGCCACATCTGGCAGAGAGAGAGAGAGAGAGAGAGAGAGAGAGAGAGAGAGAGAGAGAGAGAGAGAGAGAGAGAGAGAGAGAGAGAGAGAGAGAGAGAGAGAGAGAGAGAGAGAATTTAGAATTTTTTTTAGAATTTATTGCCATATTCCATTATTACAATGGTTTTTCTCACATGTATATAATAAATTCAGCGATAAGGCTACAAAAGAATAATGAGTCAAGTTCACATGAGTGGTAAAGTTTACACATAAGAAGTGAAACAAATACAAGATTAAAACTTGAAGTAGTAAAAACTCAAAGAAAGAGATTAAAAAAAGTAAATCAAAATTCTAAAGCAATAAATTTACGGGAAGGACATAAAAACTAATAAGTAAAACTCTAAAATAAAAAAATAAGTAAAAGCAAGAAGATAAACAGATATTAGAATGCAAGAGGAAGATGATGGTGCAGCATGTGATCCCTGAGGCTTCTTCTAAATGTGTGGTCATTTGTTATATCTTTAACTTCTTGAGGCAAGGCGTTCTATATTCGTGGCCCTTTGATCAAAATTGATTTCTGGCCGTAGTCAGTGTTAGCTCTTGGTGTGTATAAATTATTTTGTTGCCTCGTGTTTCTCTGATTAATTTGAATAACCAGTTAGGATATCTATGTGATACTATGTTGTGCATGAATATACAATGTTCATATTGAATTGTTTCGGTTATGTTTAGCCATTTTAGTTCCTCTAGGATAGGGGAAGCATGATCTTTCTCCCACAGCCACTTTAGCAGAGAAGTTATACTATTTCTGGACTCTTTTTAGCTGTGACTTATTTCTAGTCCG
>NC_059269.1:2290865-2305865 GCF_017591435.1 Portunus trituberculatus | reverse complement strand
GAGAGAGAGAGAGAGAGAGAGAGAGAGAGAGAGAGAGAGAGAGAGAGAGAGAGAGAGAGAGAGAGAGAGAGAGAGAGAGAGAGAGAGGAGAGAGAGAGAGGGTTCAATTCTTGGACTCCTGTGGAATATCTACGTGGATGATCTCCAGCTACTGCCAGGAGTCATGGCCTATGCTGATGACTGCACCCTCTCCTATACCTATCCACGCCAGGACAGTGGGCGGGCTGCTGAGGCCATCAATCAGCAGCTACGAGTGATAGAGGAGTGGGGTGCTCGCTGGCAAGTGACATTCGCGCCGGAAAAGACACAGGCAATGGTTGTCTCTCGGTCCCCAGCCGCCATGGCAGCAATGGCAGGAAAGTTGTCTTTTTGGCGCTGCTGCTCTTCCACTCCAAGATGACGTCAAGATACTTGGAGTGGAGGTGGATCGAGGGCTGAGGTTTGACAGCCATGTCAAAACCATTGCCAAGAAAGCCTCTCGCAGGATCTCCGCTCTCAGAAGGATCGCCAGTTTCCTCGACAGGAAGGGGGAGACTGCTGCTGTACAAGGCACAGGTGCAGCCCCACCTTGAGTACGCAGCTCTCTCCTGGATGTCCTGTGCCGCCACACACAGAAGGAGACTGGACAGCATCCAACGCCGCGCCATACGGCTAGTAGATGCTGCAATACCACCTCACCCAGAGCCTGAGCGTCCTCTTGATTCACTGGAACACCGCAGAGATGTGGCGGCAATCGTAGTGTTCCATAAGGCACAGGTGCAAAGAGTGCCACATCTGGCAGGGCTGCGTCATCCTCTGAGAGTCACCGCACGGAGCACGAGAACGGTGCTCAATGGTGGTGACGCCGTAGAGGTGCCGCGATCCCACGGGTGTCAGCATCAACGCACCTTCGCAGGACGCGTCTCCAGGATGTGGAACTTGTTCACGGCCGCGGTGCCTCAAGTCCAGGAGATGAACACTCACAGTGTCAAACTGATGGCACATAAATGGAGACAGACACTGCCAACTCCTCTGACACTCTTTGTGACGTGACACTCAGTGTAGTGCAGTGCGTGAATAGTGCTAGTGAAGTGAAAAGAATAGTGCTCCATTTACATGCTGACCATCTTGTATATTATCTATTTTTAAGTCTTGTAAATATTGTAGACAAATAGATTGTAGTACCCTTAGAATAGGTAGCACACGACAGTGCGCCTTTGGGTACATGTTCTTCTGTATAAATTATGTTTAAATAAAAAAGAGAGAGAGAGAGAGAGAGAGAGAGAGAGAGAGAGAGAGAGAGAGAGAGAGAGAGAGAGAGAGAGAGAGAGAATTTAGAATTTTTTTTAGAATTTATTGCCATATTCCATTATTACAATGGTTTTTCTCACATGTATATAATAAATTCAGCGATAAGGCTACAAAAGAATAATGAGTCAAGTTCACATGAGTGGTAAAGTTTACACATAAGAAGTGAAACAAATACAAGATTAAAACTTGAAGTAGTAAAAACTCAAAGAAAGAGATTAAAAAAAGTAAATCAAAATTCTAAAGCAATAAATTTACGGGAAGGACATAAAAACTAATAAGTAAAACTCTAAAATAAAAAAAATAAGTAAAAGCAAGAAGATAAACAGATATTAGAATGCAAGAGGAAGATGATGGTGCAGCATGTGATCCCTGAGGCTTCTTCTAAATATGTGGTCATTTGTTATATCTTTAACTTCTTGAGGCAAGGCGTTCTATATTCGTGGCCCTTTGATCAAAATTGATTTCTGGCCGTAGTCAGTGTTAGCTCTTGGTGTGTATAAATTATTTTGTTGCCTCGTGTTTCTCTGATTAATTTGAATAACCAGTTAGGATATCTATGTGATACTATGTTGTGCATGAATATACAATGTTCATATTGAATTGTTTCGGTTATGTTTAGCCATTTTAGTTCCTTTAGGATAGGGGAAGCATGATCTTTCTCCCACAGCCACTTTAGCAGAGAAGTTATACTATTTCTGGACTCTTTTTAGCTGTGACTTATTTCTAGTCCGCATATCAATTCAAAAGACTGAGAACAAGTGTATAAACAACAATCTTTCTGGCATTACTACTGAAAAAACACTTTTATTCTATTGATGAACATCAAAACGCCAAAGGCTTTTTTAGTCATTTCTGTTATGTGTGTGTCGAACAGCATGTGTTTATCAAAGAAGACACCCAAGTTCTTTAAGGAGTCAGATGGTTTTAAGGTTGAGTGTATTATAGTGTCACTAGGCATTCTACACCTTTTAACTTTTAAATAAAAATAAAAAAAAAACTTTAAATTAAAAAAAAATTGACTTTCAAATTAAAAAAAACTGACATTCAAATTAAAAAAAAGTTGACTTTCAAATTTGAAAAAAAATTAATTTCGTCTATTTCCACCAGCAAGTGTTTATCAAAGAAGACACGCAAGTTCTTTAAGGAGTCAGATGGTTTTATGGTTGGGTCACCAGCGTGTATTATAGTGTCACTAGGCATTCTACACCTTTTAACTTTCAAATAAAAAAAAAAACTGAACTTTAAATGAAAAAAACTGACTTTCAAATTTAAAAAATAAATTTCGTCTATTTCCACCATCACTGGTTTCCAACACCACCCATTTTCACTATCACACATTTCCACTCTCCCATTTCCACTTTCACCCATTTCCACTGACCCATTTCCACTACCACCACCCATTTCCACTCACCCATTTTTCCACTACCCATTAACACCATCATCAATTTCTACTCAACCATTACCACAACCATACTACTACCACAACCACCACTATCACCACAACCATCACCACCACCACTAACACCACCACCACCACCACCACCACCACGACTACCACCACAACCACCACTATCACCACAACCATCACCACCACCACTAACACCACCACCACCACCACCACCACCACCACGACTACCACCACAACCACCACTATCACCACAACCATCACCACCACCACTAACACCACCACCACCACCACCACCACCACCACCACCACCACCACCACCACTACCACCACAACCACCACTATCACCACAACCATCACCACCACCACTAACACCACCACCACCACCACCACCACCACCACCACCACCACCACCACCACAACCACCACCACCACCACCACCACCACCACCACCACCACAACCACCACTATCACCACAACCACCACCACCACCACCAACACCACCACTACCACCACAACCACCACTATCACCACAACCACCACCACCACCACCACCACCACCACCACCACCACCACCACCACCACCACCACCACCACCACTACCACCACAACCACCACTACCACCACAACCATCACCACCACCACTAACACCACCAACATCACCACAACTACCACCACCACCACCACTACCACCACAACCGCCACAGATAAAGGCATTCATTAACACTCATTACTATACATTTATCCTAATCTCTATAAAATCTTCCAGATCGCCATATATCCCTTTCTTCCTAGATATATATTCTCCTCACACCTATTCCTCACGCAGTATAGATATGTATCTAATTCCTCCCAATATTTTCCTTCCTAAACACTACTCTCACACAATATTGCAACCCACATATTATATTCTTCATGACATAAATATACCTCATGTTGCCGAATATCAACCCTCACATTCCACGATATTACTGACTCAACGATATTATCATATCAATGTCAATAACATTCGCCAACTTACTGCCCGTGCGTAGCTACTTATATTTGCATATTGGCTAATGTGTATAACATCTCGAAAGTACTCCTTTTATATTTCAACCTAGTTGTTCTCAATTCTTATAACCACATCAGAACACTGTAAATTACGTCTTATACTTGCATTTACTGATGTTATACATATCGTCTCTATAACAGCCACAATAGTATCATAATGACATTAATTTACTTCTTATTCTTGCTTTTACTGATGTTATTCATATCGGCTTTATGAACTGACTAACGCCTTAAACAAGTAGCTACATATACTACAATTCACATATAAATTCTTGTACTTATAACTTCGGGCACTAATATGATGTTATCCAACATGACTTTACAACAACAATCGTCTTCTGAAGTGAACAATTGAAGGTTGGCCTTGCCTTACACATGTACTTGAACATTTAACATATATTTTGCTTCTTTTCTCACCTTATCGCTTAAAAACTCCACTACTTTATATTCAATTAACCCACTGAGAGAGAGAAAAGACATGAGGGGAGGCAAGTAACCTTAGGGTGGTGAGAAAAGAAACTGTAAGGTGAACTAGGATCTAGCCAGCAACCTTCAATTGCATGAACTAGCACTGTTACAACAGTGTTACCTACTCAACTCAACTACTACCCAGCACGTGGTAGCATCCTCAACTCGACATAATATATGTATATATTAATTCATCTTTATATCCTGCCATCATTTCATAAAATTGACCCGCAACTCACCGTTTCCTTTTCTCCTTAATTATTTTCATCTACCTTTCATTAACCCAAGAGACTCACAATACACGTATGATCAATATGTAACAACAAAATGTCTTTCTCTGCTCTTGATTCTCTTCAATATTAACACTCTCCAGTTATGTCCTCTATTAACTTTTACATAGATATCCCATTTTAATACTTACCTCATATATCAGTCATATTTCTTCTTTATTTTCTATACTTCTGATATTGATATTTGCCTCAAACCTTAACCGCAGTGATGTATATCTCAATCATATTTCTACTATGTTTCTATTATTCCCTCATACTATATCTTCTTCCTCATATACTATTCTCACGGAAAAATTCCCTTGCATCAATTACACACAATATCCCCTCTTTTACTTGACACTCACTTTTTGTTCCATATCCTTCATCAGAACCTTCAATATTCTTTCATCTATAATCCGACGAACTCCCAAACATGATACAATTTACACATTTTTTTATTCGTCTATATCGCTATGGGGCAATTAAAATCGTCTCACACAGTACTTCATATTTTCCTGCTATAAACCACAATATATGCTTACACCCCTTGCTATTGTCCTCTGACAGTCGACACTCGTGTGAAAAAATTTACCCTTATATGCCACGTTTCTTATATATGATAAGTTTCCCTTCACATAACGACAACAAATTCGTCTACCTTTGTGAATTTTGCCGCATATCCGTAATATTTATGCCCTTGACACTCAGTTATCGTTACTCCATTGACTACTTTATGATACACATATTATAATGTAGACGAACCTTAAATAATTTATTAAAAACTCTTTATATCTCATATTTTGTCACATTTCTCTCCCGCTAATAAGACTCCTCGTTTACCCCTTGATTTGTAAACCCTTAGGTGAAACAAGCGACAGGCAACCGTACAACATATTACTCAGATATCGTCTAATCAAAATATAACCTTAAAGCATCCACTTGAAAGAATAACCTCTTACACGCAACATGATCTTTAATGAATATCGAAATTAATTACTAAATAAAATCTACGGATTTTACACAAACCTTATGATCGTCACGGGCGACTCAGCTTCAGACAAAATAGTGATAATGATATGCATTCATATTATAATAACCATGCCACTTCTGATGTTGACAACAGCTACTTCGTGCACTTTCAACCAATTTACTTGAATCTTCCATCAATATGACTGTCCCTTGCGCCAATTCCAAGATTACACTTTGCAACATTTGGCAATATATTTTTTTTTTTTGCAATGCAACAATTTGTGCAACATTTAGATCCCACCGCTGCCACCATGTCGTGATCCGAGCTGTTGCACGACGTTGCACAAATTGTCTAGCTACTGGCTATAAATAGTCAAAGGTTTTTCTATCTTTAATTAACAAAACTAATATCTATACATAAGGTGTTCGATACGGCGCCGACAAGTAACAATCACAACTCTTTCTGTTGCCTTCTCCACTGCAATTATTACAATTTCTCTTACAAACATCCTTAAGAATTGCATTAATCTCGTAGATATTCTCGCATCAAAACGGATTTCACTTCAAACATCATCCACTATATCTTCATAACGTATTACAACATCTGAACCCGGTGCTTTATTTCTCCGTAAATCTCATACGTAGTACGTACAATATTACCCCTTTTTCCCAGCTACCCGTATATAAGGATGACCTTTACTTGGTACATGAATGCAAGCAACCACATGACGTACCACCAAATATATTACCATACACATATAATTACCAGACTCCGTTCAACAAAATGACAACGTAACACCACCGAAATATAATGACAAATATTGATATCTCCACACAAGTGACTTCCCTCAAATAATCTCTTTCTCTTGGTACCCATACATGGAACCACGTTAACTTCGTACACAATTACACACTAGTAAATATGTTATGTAACTTATTCGTCAGAGCAACACACATGCACATACGTAGGTAGCCGTATACAAATTCCCTTACTCATAGATGAAAACGCAAGTATATAACGACGTCATTATGAACCAAAGTACAACCACATAAACCATAATAAACTAATACCACATAATACCTAAACCTCCTATCATGCTTCTTCCTCCATTTTAATTTACCTCAAAAGACTGCATTACAACTTATAGTTCCACTTACTGGTTATATATGAAGTACAAAACGCCGCCCTCAGCTATGCAGCCGAGGGTGGCCCGCTTAGAGCCGCGGTTGTCCTCTCTGCTTCCTCTCTCCTCTCTCTCTCCTCTCTCTACAATTTCCCTTCAGGAACTTATGGGGGCGTGTCTTGACCCACACAACACGCCCCTCAGAATGTACCATTCACCAATCAAGTACAAGCTCAAATGAACTCCACGTGTGGTACGAACAACATCCAAGACGACAACACTACCACCGGATGTTTACATGACCTTTTGACCCTCCTGCCCTTCCTAATCTCTTTTATGGCTGGATACGGTTACACACCGCATACTGGCGAACTAGCATACTTCCATATATCTTTATTTCTTGTTTCTTATATTTTCATATTTCACTTATGATGTGCGCATCTGACAAACATCCCCCCTCAGAATGCGCGTCCCGCGCATTCAATGTAGTGAAGGGTGGGTGGGTGGCAGGGTGTGCATGCCTCCCGTAGGAAGGATGAGGGCTTGGGCGACCGCGCACCTGATAGCGGTACTTTCCCCCACCCATGAAGCATGTTAGCACCCGCCAGACCCCTGTCCTCTAGGCAGCATCCAAGTCTCCAGCCAGCTATGTTATATACGTAGGAATGTAGGGCAATGGGTCCAATACTTTCTGCTAAGAAGGCATATATTAGAAAAATGCGTCTGCACCTCAATATTCACAAAAAGGGCTTTGCAGAGAGAGAATAATTTACTATATATATATATATATGGTCAGGGAGAGATCATGATATTGACCAGTAGTGGAAAAGATATGTCATCACACTAAGCAAGGTAATGGAAAAGATATGGCAATGCAGTCGATACTCGTTACTTTGATATGAATATATGTCTATAACTAGGAGGAAAATATATCATTAGGTAGTATAAATACAGCATTAATCATATAAAATCAACTCACAATCTCAAATCATACCTATGTTATTCAGAGAAAATATGACAACATTTATCATAGTATTATGCATATATATGTCCATAACTAGGAGGAGTGTATATCATATCATAGATTGTAAAAGAAATCAGCTCATTATCCCAAATTATATCAATATTATTCAGAGGATATATATCAACATCTTACAAGATACAGAAACAATCAAGGAGAGCATCTGTAGACATCGTTCAGGTGTCGTCAGAATTTCTCAATAGAAGTAAGTTGGAACTCAAGTATGCAATGCAGTCATAATACATCACTATTAAAAGCATATTACATGGTGAAACTTCTAAGTGTATACATAAATATGGAGGAATTACTATCTCATTATCTCAGATAAGGGTGACGTCTCATACAAAATAACAGAAAACACAAGAAAAATTATTACATCCCGTAAGCATGCACAATATCACGATGTCGAAAATGAACTGACGCAATGGATTCAGAAGTACTGATATATAGATTGCATTAATCTTGCAATAAGAAATAGCTGCTCTCAGATCCACGTAATATGTTGATATAAGCACTTGAAACACTGGAAAATCCATCACTTGTGAAAATGTTACCACACCAAGAAATAAATCTGATTCTGAGTTGCCGTGTAAGGAATACGCTGTTATTTCTCACCTTAAGTCACGATATCTATCTTTATATGTAATATACGCACTATACTCGAAAATCATAAATCATTGTTCTTTGTCAAAATACAAAAATATATTAGCTTGCTGTTAAAACACTCAACCATTACCGTTCTGTATCATCACCAGCACACAGACAAGAACCACACCATGTATTCCACAGGTTAAACATTAATATTTACTTCATTATTTAGTTTCAACTTGTACTCCTTTCATATCAGTGTTTTCCTACTACATCATATTATATAATGTCCATCTTAATCTCTTGATAGTCAACATCCATATCGTATTTCTTTAATATATTTTCGTCTTGTTTCACCTTCAAGCCTTACCATATAGCTAACGATAAGATGGGGAGTAATGTCCTTCTATATATTTTTCGCTTGATACCTCATCAATAGCTCTTCTTTCCTCATTATCGTCGTTAACTGATTACCTTTACAATCCTTGCATTAACTTTAAATCTTCCTTTAAAATGTTATATAATCAAGTGAAAGCTACTGAAACCACTGATGATTTCCTACGATATCACGATAGCTCAACGCAGACTTGTAACCAAATGTCCTGTGTTGTGTTAAGTACGACATCTCACATTGTATCTATTTTCAATCCCATAGATATACCCTTTATTTCACATATATCGTCAAAATCACAGATAAAGGCATTCATTAACACTCATTACTATACATTTATCCTAATCTCTATAAAATCTTCCAGATCGCCATATATCCCTTTCTTCCTAGATATATATTCTCCTCACACCTATTCCCTCACGCAGTATAGATATGTATCTAATTCCTCCCAATATTTTCCTTCCTAAACACTACTCTCACACAATATTGCAACCCACATATTATATTCTTCATGACATAAATATACCTCATGTTGCCGAATATCAACCCTCACATTCCACGATATTACTACGATATTATCATATCAATGTCAATAACATTCGCCAACTTACTGCCCGTGCGTAGCTACTTATATTTGCATATTGGCTAATGTGTATAACATCTCGAAAGTACTCCTTTTATATTTCAACCTAGTTGTTCTCAATTCTTATAACCACATCAGAACACTGTAAATTACGTCTTATACTTGCATTTACTGATGTTATACATATCGTCTCTATAACAGCCACAATAGTATCATAATGACATTAATTTACTTCTTATTCTTGCTTTTACTGATGTTATTCATATCGGCTTTATGAACTGACTAACGCCTTAAACAAGTAGCTACATATACTACAATTCACATATAAATTCTTGTACTTATAACTTCGGGCACTAATATGATGTTATCCAACATGACTTTACAACAACAATCGTCTTCTGAAGTGAACAATTGAAGGTTGGCCTTGCCTTACACATGTACTTGAACATTTAACATATATTTTGCTTCTTTTCTCACCTTATCGCTTAAAAACTCCACTACTTTATATTCAATTAACCCACTGAGAGAGAAAAGACATGAGGGAGGCAAGTAACCTTAGGGTGGTGAGAAAAGAAACTGTAAGGTGAACTAGGATCTAGCCAGCAACCTTCAATTGCATGAACTAGCACTGTTACAACAGTGTTACCTACTCAACTCAACTACTACCCAGCACGTGGTAGCATCCTCAACTCGACATAATATATGTATATATTAATTCATCTTTATATCCTGCCATCATTTCATAAAATTGACCCGCAACTCACCGTTTCCTTTTCTCCTTAATTATTTTCATCTACCTTTCATTAACCCAAGAGACTCACAATACACGTATGATCAATATGTAACAACAAAATGTCTTTCTCTGCTCTTGATTCTCTTCAATATTAACACTCTCCAGTTATGTCCTCTATTAACTTTTACATAGATATCCCATTTTAATACTTACCTCATATATCAGTCATATTTCTTCTTTATTTTCTATACTTCTGATATTGATATTTGCCTCAAACCTTAACCGCAGTGATGTATATCTCAATCATATTTCTACTATGTTTCTATTATTCCCTCATACTATATCTTCTTCCTCATATACTATTCTCACGGAAAAATTCCCTTGCATCAATTACACACAATATCCCTCTTTTACTTGACACTCACTTTTGTTCCATATCCTTCATCAGAACCTTCAATATTCTTTCATCTATAATCCGACGAACTCCCAAACATGATACAATTTACACATTTTTTATTCGTCTATATCGCTATGGGGCAATTAAAATCGTCTCACACAGTACTTCATATTTTCCTGCTATAAACCACAATATATGCTTACACCCTTGCTATTGTCCTCTGACAGTCGACACTCGTGTGAAAAAATTTACCCTTATATGCCACGTTTCTTATATATGATAAGTTTCCTTCACATAACGACAACAAATTCGTCTACCTTTGTGAATTTTGCCGCATATCCGTAATATTTATGCCCTTGACACTCAGTTATCGTTACTCCATTGACTACTTTATGATACACATATTATAATGTAGACGAACCTTAAATAATTTATTAAAACTCTTTATATCTCATATTTTGTCACATTTCTCTCCGCTAATAAGACTCCTCGTTTACCCCTTGATTTGTAAACCCTTAGGTGAAACAAGCGACAGGCAACCGTACAACATATTACTCAGATATCGTCTAATCAAAATATAACCTTAAAGCATCCACTTGAAAGAATAACCTCTTACACGCAACATGATCTTTAATGAATATCGAAATTAATTACTAAATAAAATCTACGGATTTTACACAAACCTTATGATCGTCACGGGCGACTCAGCTTCAGACAAAATAGTGATAATGATATGCATTCATATTATAATAACCATGCCACTTCTGATGTTGACAACAGCTACTTCGTGCACTTTCAACCAATTTACTTGAATCTTCCATCAATATGACTGTCCCTTGCGCCAATTCCAAGATTACACTTTGCAACATTTGGCAATATATTTTTTTTTTTTGCAATGCAACAATTTGTGCAACATTTAGATCCCACCGCTGCCACCATGTCGTGATCCGAGCTGTTGCACGACGTTGCACAAATTGTCTAGCTACTGGCTATAAATAGTCAAAGGTTTTTTCTATCTTTAATTAACAAAACTACTATCTATACATAAGGTGTTCGATACGGCGCCGACAAGTAACAATCACAACTCTTTCTGTTGCCTTCTCCACTGCAATTATTACAATTTCTCTTACAAACATCCTTAAGAATTGCATTAATCTCGTAGATATTCTCGCATCAAAACGGATTTCACTTCAAACATCATCCACTATATCTTCATAACGTATTACAACATCTGAACCCGGTGCTTTATTTCTCCGTAAATCTCATACGTAGTACGTACAATATTACCCCTTTTTCCCAGCTACCCGTATATAAGGATGACCTTTACTTGGTACATGAATGCAAGCAACCACATGACGTACCACCAAATATATTACCATACACATATAATTACCAGACTCCGTTCAACAAAATGACAACGTAACACCACCGAAATATAATGACAAATATTGATATCTCCACACAAGTGACTTCCCTCAAATAATCTCTTTCTCTTGGTACCCATACATGGAACCACGTTAACTTCGTACACAATTACACACTAGTAAATATGTTATGTAACTTATTCGTCAGAGCAACACACATGCACATACGTAGGTAGCCGTATACAAATTCCCTTACTCATAGATGAAAACGCAAGTATATAACGACGTCATTATGAACCAAAGTACAACCACATAAACCATAATAAACTAATACCACATAATACCTAAACCTCCTATCATGCTTCTTCCTCCATTTTAATTTACCTCAAAAGACTGCATTACAACTTATAGTTCCACTTACTGGTTATATATGAAGTACAAAACGCCGCCCTCAGCTATGCAGCCGAGGGTGGCCCGCTTAGAGCCGCGGTTGCTCTGCTTCCTCTCTCTCTCTCTCTCTCTCTCTACAATTTCCTTCAGGAACTTATGGGGCGTGTCTTGACCCACACAACACGCCCCTCAGAATGTACCATTCACCAATCAAGTACAAGCTCAAATGAACTCCACGTGTGGTACGAACAACATCCAAGACGACAACACTACCACCGGATGTTTACATGACCTTTTGACCCTCCTGCCCTTCCTAATCTCTTTTATGGCTGGATATTATTATTATTATTATTATTATTATTATTATTATATTGATAATATTATATTATATTAATAATAAAATTGATAATAATAATGATGATAATAATAATAATAATAATAGTAATAATAATAATAATAATAATAATAATGATAATAATAATGATAATAATAATAATAATAATAATAATAATTATTATTATTATAATAATAATAATAATAATAATAACAACAAAATACTACTACTAATAAAGATAATAATAATGATAATAATAATAATAATAATAATAATAATAATAATAATAATAATAATAATAATAATAATAATAAAATAATAATAATAATAATGATGATGATAATATTAGTAATAATAATAAAATAATAATAATAATAATAATAATATTAATGATAATAATGATAACAACAATACGACTAATAATATAATAGTTATTATTAAATATTTTTACTATTGTTTTTGTAATTCTTCTTCTTCTTATTATTATTATTATTATTATTATTATTATTATTATTATTATTATTATTATTGTTACTATCACTATTATTATTATCATTATCAATATTATCAATATTAATACTCTAAATGTTTTTATTATCATTTCTAATAATGATATCATAAAAAATGATAATGATATTATCAGTATTACTGTTAATATTATAATGATTTCTCAAGAAAACCTGCCAACAATATTTTAAAGCCAAAGTGAATAAGTGACTCAAACAAATTACTGTCATATTGACCGCAGTTAGTATCAATATTAGACAGAGAGAGAGAGAGAGAGAGAGAGAGAGAGAGAGAGAGAGAGAGAGAGAGAGAGAGAGAGAGAGAGAGAGAGAGAGAGAGAGAGAGAGAGAGAGAGAGAGAGAGAGAGAGAGAGAGAGAGAGAGAGAGAGAGAGAGAGAGAGAGAGAGAGAGAGAGAGAGAGAGAGAGAGAGAGAGAGAGAGAGAGAGAGAGAGAGAGAGAGAGAGAGAGAGAGAGAGAGAGAGAGAGAGAGGTTCAATTCTTGGCCCACTCCTGTGGAATATCTACGTGGATGATCTCCAGCTACTGCCAGGAGTCATGGCCTATGCTGATGACTGCACCCTCTCCTATACCTATCCACGCCAGGACAGTGGGCGGGCTGCTGAGGCCATCAATCAGCAGCTACGAGTGATAGAGGAGTGGGGTGCTCGCTGGCAAGTGACATTCGCGCCGGAAAAGACACAGGCAATGGTTGTCTCTCGGTCCCCAGCCGCCATGGCAGCAATGGCAGGAAAGTTGTCTTTTGGCGCTGCTGCTCTTCCACTCCAAGATGACGTCAAGATACTTGGAGTGGAGGTGGATCGAGGGCTGAGGTTTGACAGCCATGTCAAAACCATTGCCAAGAAAGCCTCTCGCAGGATCTCCGCTCTCAGAAGGATCGCCAGTTTCCTCGACAGGAAGGGGAGACTGCTGCTGTACAAGGCACAGGTGCAGCCCCACCTTGAGTACGCAGCTCTCTCCTGGATGTCCTGTGCCGCCACACACAGAAGGAGACTGGACAGCATCCAACGCCGCGCCATACGGCTAGTAGATGCTGCAATACCACCTCACCCAGAGCCTGAGCGTCCTCTTGATTCACTGGAACACCGCAGAGATGTGGCGGCAATCGTAGTGTTCCATAAGGCACAGGTGCAAAGAGTGCCACATCTGGCAGGGCTGCGTCATCCTCTGAGAGTCACCGCACGGAGCACGAGAACGGTGCTCAATGGTGGTGACGCCGTAGAGGTGCCGCGATCCCACGGGTGTCAGCATCAACGCACCTTCGCAGGACGCGTCTCCAGGATGTGGAACTTGTTCACGGCCGCGGTGCCTCAAGTCCAGGAGATGAACACTCACAGTGTCAAACTGATGGCACATAAATGGAGACAGACACTGCCAACTCCTCTGACACTCTTTGTGACGTGACACTCAGTGTAGTGCAGTGCGTGAATAGTGCTAGTGAAGTGAAAAGAATAGTGCTCCATTTACATGCTGACCATCTTGTATATTATCTATTTTAAGTCTTGTAAATATTGTAGAGAAATAGATTGTAGTACCCTTAGAATAGGTAGCACACGACAGTGCGCCTTTGGGTACATGTTCTTCTGTATAAATTATGTTTAAATAAAAAAAGAGAGAGAGAGAGAGAGAGAGAGAGAGAGAGAGAGAGAGAGAGAGAGAGAGAGAGAGAGAGAGAATTTAGAATTTTTTTTTAGAATTTATTGCCATATTCCATTATTACAATGGTTTTTCTCACATGTATATAATAAATTCAGCGATAAGGCTACAAAAGAATAATGAGTCAAGTTCACATGAGTGGTAAAGTTTACACATAAGAAGTGAAACAAATACAAGATTAAAACTTGAAGTAGTAAAACTCAAAGAAAGAGATTAAAAAGTAAATCAAAATTCTAAAGCAATAAATTTACGGGAAGGACATAAAACTAATAAGTAAAACTCTAAAATAAAAAAAATAAGTAAAAGCAAGAAGATAAACAGATATTAGAATGCAAGAGGAAGATGATGGTGCAGCATGTGATCCCTGAGGCTTCTTCTAAATATGTGGTCATTTGTTATATCTTTAACTTCTTGAGGCAAGGCGTTCTATATTCGTGGC
>NC_059269.1:2240865-2285865 GCF_017591435.1 Portunus trituberculatus | reverse complement strand
TAGTAGTAGTAGTAGTAGTAGTAGTAGTAGTAGCAGCAGTAGTAGTGCAGCAGTAGTAGTAGTAGTTGTAGTAGTTGCTGTTGTTGCTGTTGTAGTAGTAGTAGTAGTAGTAGTAGTAGTAGTAGTAGTAGTAGTAGTAGTGTGTAGTGGTAGTGCTGTTGCTGTTGTTGTTGCTGCTGTTTTTGTAGTAGTAGTAGTAGTAGTAGTAGTAGTAGTAGTAGTAGTAGTAGTAGTAGTTGTTGTTGTTGTTGTTGTTGTTGTTGTTGTTGTTGTTGTTGTAGTTGTTGTTGTTGTTATTATTGTTTTTGTATTAGTATTACTATTAGTATTAGTATTAGTGTTAGTAGTAGTAGTAGTAGCAGGAAGAGCAATAGAAAATACATCATTAATAGTAGTAGTAGTAGTAGTAGTAGTAGTAGTAGTAGTAGTAGTAGTAGTAGTAGCAACCCTCTTAAATAATAAATTTCTTTAGGTATATAAGATGAATCGCATAGCTGTTGTAGTGTGGTTGGCTAACGACCGCATTATTACTGAATTATATGGAGAGATTACAAGAGTAATATGTAAATAGAAATATAGAGATAGAGAGAGAGGGAGAGAGAGATATAGTTATGTTACCAAGGAGAAGGGAGGGTTCCCGGAGGCCGCCTCACACCCAAGGAATGCCCGCCTTTGTCGAGTTCTCTAATCTCACCTACTACTACTGCTACTATTACTAGTACTACTAATATTACTATTTGTACTCCATGACTGAGACTCACTTAACAGTCCACAATTTGATGTAATTACCGCTGTGCGAATAAACATTCACATTGGAATCAGCAACAATACTTCTTATTGAACTTGTGATGTATTCCAATATATGTTGTCTTCTTTACCTTAGAAGCAAGGGTGGCAGTACAGTACGGTACGTAATAAATATCGTAATTCCGCATACTGAAAAAAACCGTACCGTACTAGTACGAAAAAATTAATTTCGTACCGTAATTTCGTACCCAATATCGTACCAATGACATAAGCTACATCTCTAAAATTAATCAATTTCATGAAGTATTTGTGGAAACACTTCCTTATTGAGACTGAAGATTAAGTTCATACAACTGTTTTAGTTTTCTTTATAGTGAACATACCTTTTAAATATAGTACGTATATCTATCACTGGAAATATAATAGGTATTAGAACTGGAACTTTTTACTGTTAGTGAAAAGTTCCAGTTCTAATAGGTGCGGTAGTATGAACTTACATAATATGTCTTAGAATCAACTAAAGATTATCTTGGGCGTACTATTTCATTTTATAGGAAGAGGAATATATATCATATAAACAAAAACATTAAATTTCACATGATGTAGAAAACTTAAACCTCATTTGTTTGTGGTTTTAAATTAAAAATAATTTGAAACTTATCCTTTGATTATTTATTAAGGGCCCACTGAAACATTTCACATACAAGAGAAAGTGTTTATTCCAAACTGATGATAAGAAACACGAAAATGAAAAAAAAAAAAAAAAAGTTGATTGTTGGCTGTTGTGTGCTGCATGGCATTGCATGGTCACCGAATACGCCATCAGTGTAGCAACTTAAGTGTTGTACCGTAAAAACATTATAGATTCAATTACATTTTTTTCAGCCCTAGCCTCAGTTCATCTAGGATATACCTTAAACCTGTAAAGGTACGCTCTACTCTGACTTGGGAGACAGGAAGAGCCAATGCAACTTCTGCAAGTCTCTTTAGATCCTGATGTGGATGGCATTGCCACCACCTGAAAATATCTTCATTTCTTTCCAACCTCTTCCAGTTGTCAAAGTTGTTTACTGCTTGCCTAATGCCATCCATATCAGTCTTTTCTCGTTCACCACACTCTTCATTGTTCTTGTCACTTGCAATCAGAAGCTGATCAATCACATCAATTGTTGTACTTTCGTCTTCATGCAGACAGTGTTCTTTATTATCAGTCTCTTCCATTTCCTTGCTCTTGCTGGTTTCTTTCTCAGATTCCAACATTAACATTCTCTTCCACAATTCATATAGATGTTGTTGAGCTACTGTGTTCTGTGGTTGCCTTAGAAGACACTGAAATCTGGGATCTAAGTATATAGCAGAAAGAAGTGCTCCATTATTAAATTAAGGAGTGCCTCCTCTCTCTTTTCCATAGCTTGAAGTACTGCAAGTGAAGTGACAGTTGCTTCCTTGGAGAGAAGAACCTTGCACTTCATCCATTCCCCCAAGAATTGCCCAGCGACGAGATTTCTGAGTTGCAGAGTCTTTGTTGTTTCATTAGATAGGCTTAAGACTGTGTAGCACATCCATGATAATTTCCCATTCGTTTTCTAGCAGAAGGAGCGACTCATTAGCCAAAGCTATTTCATCCAAAAATGGTTTGCTGGCAACCACACTCTCTAGCATATCGTATGTGGATCCCCAACGAGTATCACAGTCCAATTTTGGCAAAGCTTTTCTGTTCTGTTTGAAGATAAGTCGCATGTTCTGTGTGTGTGTCTTGTTTACGACTTTACGCACTGCCCCTAGAACCTTCTTTATTCGAGTATTAGAGCTGATGACATCATGCACACACAGTTGAAGTGTGTGAACTGCACACCTTACAGAAATCACACCTTCTGCTGCAGTTTTTATTCCACTTAGAGTCTCATTTAATTCACTCACCCTACTTATCTCTTCCTCACTCAAGTTATCCACTTCATCATCATACTCATCACTTCCATAGCTCTCTTCGGTATCCTCAGGTGTTTGTCTTGTATTTTCTCGCATGATCTTTGCTGCCTTTATTACATTTGACCCATTGTCTGTCGTTAAGGTATATATTTGCTGTTCCTCTATCCCTAGTTTCTGCAATGAAGAAAGTAACATTGCACGGATTTCTCTACCAGTTGCTCGTTCTGTCATCTCCTTCACGGTAGCAGTAATAAGTTTCAAGTTTCCATTGACGACGGCTTGGGAAATTAACACCTATGAAGTGGCGCCCTCGTCGTGTACATAGATTTGTTTTCACACAAACCATGCGCTGACTAAACTCAGCTCTCAGGTCAATCATTTTTTCATCTGCGGCTTTCATTGTTAGCGATCGCACTGCTTTCCGATTCAGTGAGATACCTAACTTACATATAATTGGAACAATCATTTTGGAGATCCCAGACTTTTCGAAGACAGACAAGGGCAGCCCATTCACTGTTACAGCTTCAACAGCTAAATTCTGGATATCCTCTTTGCTAACATTTATCTCAACATTATGTAATTTGGGTGTCTTTGACCTTGAAGAGGATTCTCCAACTGTACTGAAAAAATGAGTTATGTGCCCAGACTCTTCAAGCTTTCTTTTCTTTGCTTGCTTTTCTTCTGCTTCATCAATTGCCGGGTTGTATTCTTCCAAATGTTTCCTTTTCAGGTGATCATTATGAGGTTTTGCATGAAGGCCACTTCCTGATTTTGGTGCATATGTGTATTCACATCCATCAAGCTTGCATGCAGCTGTTTTTTTTGGTGTAGGTAAAATACTGGTTACCTATGAATTCTCGATGGCGATCCATGTTCTGGAAATCCTGTAAAGATAATGACTATTGCACTAACTCTTAGGTGGATAAACAAGTTAAGTCTATCCAATTTTCCAATTTTTTTTTTTTTTATCGGAGGGACTATAGCTTATTTATTAGTTAGAAATAATCCATACGCACGAAATGTAAAAGCTGTAGAGAGTTACTGATAGATACATTTTTTACCCTTTAAAGTTAGTAACAGATAATTTCAGCTGTATACAGATGTCTGATGTTTGGTAACCAAAATGAAATAAATGACAAGATTATTGAGGTCATGTACAGTGGCAGATGTATTTCCATATAGGGTGACACACAGATTATATATATAAAAAAATCATATGTACTTTGTTTGCATATACTCTTTATGAAAGTGTTACTGGTTACTTGGAATCAGAATGTGCTTCGTATTCTTTCTATTAATAATATAAAACTCACCGCTACAGAAAAAAAAACACTATATATTTACCTAAATTGAGCATGAAACCCGTCTATTTATAGAAACTATTAACCACGACTGTACTTGACCAGTTAGTATATATTTTTTCAAACCTACCGAATATGCCAACTGGCAGCAATCGGAGTGATGGGAGTCACCGCTTGCCGGCTGCTGCCTGCTGTCAACTGAGCTGTAGCAGCTATAGCCTATAGGGCTACCGGGCGCAGTTACTCACTCACTGGTACTGGACACGAACTGAACGCGTTAGCGATGGGCCGAAGGCCAACAGACGAGTTCCCGTCTTGTAAGTACACCTTTCTCTCTCTCTCTCTCTCTCTCTCTCTCTCTCTCTCTCTCTCTCTCTCTCTCTCTCGTAAATAAAACTATATTGTTTCGTAATCGTCCGGATATTCATATTAGTCTATTCTGAACAGAATTCTGAATTAGAATTTTAATAAAGTATGAAAAGGGTACGGAATAGGTACGGAAAAAATAACTTAATTTCGTACCGTACCGTACTTGACAAAAAATACGGTACCGTAATTTTGTACCGTACTTTTACCTTAAAAAATACCATACCGTACTATACTGCCACCCTTGGAGACGAATAGTAGATTACAAGAAGCTGCTGGATTCTTCTCCCCATATCTGGTAGTAATCAGAGGTCGCCAGAAGTAAATGATAGGGACGAGAGGTCAAGTAACGCGTGTATATTAGGAGGTGTAAGAGAGAGAGAGAGAGAGAGAGAGAGAGAGAGAGAGAGAGAGAGAGAGAGAGAAGCCGAGAACGCCGAGAAGGCGAGAGACGACAGCGAGAGCTGTCAGACCAGAGGGTCAAAATGGGCGCGCCGCTTATCTCAAGACCAGTAAGTGTAGTCAGACAGTTGTAATGCAGTCACAGAAAATGTTGGTGTCATATTTTGATAAAGGAAAAATGGTTATGTGTAGGTTGTGTAGGGTGTTGTTTTTATTGGAAGGTAAATTGTAGGGTGTGTTAGGATGTATCTTATCTTTGAATTTAAATTGCGTGATTTGAGTTGGATAACGGGAATATTGTGAAGAAATCTGGAACATTAGAAGAAGTTTAAGTGAAGAGAGAAATGTTGTTATCAATGAAGTTATTGTGTGTGTAATGAATTTGAATTCAAGATATAATGTGGCAGAATTTGAGGTGTTTGAAAGTGGACCTTGCGTGAAGAGAGTGATTGAAATTTCGTGGTTTTCGTGGTTTTCTTTGTCGACGTAAGGGTCGTAAAGTGTAAATATTTGTAAATAATATAAATAAGTAAAGTTTATAAAAAACTCAGGTGCGTTCCCTTGAACCCACAAAGCAGTCTTTAAGATTAGGGACGCAACAAGATAGTGCAACTTGCAGATAAGACTTAATGTATATGTATGTAATATATATATATATATATATATATATATATATATATATATATATATATATATATATATATATATATATATATATATATATATATATATATATATATATATATATATATATATATATATATATATATATATATATATATATATATGTAATATAATATATAATATATGTATGTTATACAATGTAATGTATATGTATGTAAATATCTGTAGTATGTAATACAGACCAACATTAATTAAAAGTAATGTCATGTAACGTAATGTTAGTCTGTAAATAAAACTGTAATGTAATGTTAGCATGTAAGAAGCACTTCACCTTCACCTCACCCCACCTCACCTCACCTGTAATGCAATGTAATGCAATGTAGTGTAATGCAATGTAACGTTAACCTGTAATTACCTGGAATGTTAGCATGTAAATACCTTCTCCTCACCTCACCCGACCCCCACCTCACCTCACCTCACCTGTAATATAATGCAATGTAATGTTAGCCTGTGTGTGCCTGTAATGTTAGCATGTCAGTACCACCTCACCTCACCTCACCTCACCTGTAATGTAATGTATTGTAATGTAATGAATGTATATACCCTTTTGTATAAGATAATGTGATGTATGTAATGTTAGCATGTAAGTACCTTTGCAATGTAATATAATGAAACTACCTGTAATGTTAGCATGCAAGTACCACCACCACCACAACTAATCCCTCACTTGCCTCTCCACCACAGTCAAGAGGTAAACCAGCAGCAGCAGCAGCAGCAGAGGAAGAAAAGGACAAACAACAGCAGCAGGAACGGAGAAAGAAGAATAGGACCGCCGCCACCACCACCACCACCTGACCCTGACAACTTGAAGCACCACCAAACTGATTGACTGAAGCAGGTTAGGATAGGATAGATTCGGTTAGGTTAGGTTAGCACAGATTAGGTTAGTCAGTCAGTTAGGTGGCCCATGAAGTTGTCAGGATTAGCAGGAGGAAGATCAAGAAGCAAGCAGAGGAAGAAGAAGAACACCACCACAGGAAGGAGTTTCGGAGTTCGTTGCAAGTTGCAATCGTGCTATTCTAAGTGAAGACTTATTCTTACTGCAGGTAATATATTATACGGTATTGTATTTTCTAATTTTAATTCATCTAAGATTAATTACACCACTTCTCAAGATTGCTCATAATGTCACACAAATTCAATCAATGCCCTTAGAAATGTTAAGCTCATCTCCGTAAATCCTTATCTCCGTAAATCCTTCATCAATGTTAATCACATACAAATAAATTCACAAACATTAGGTGCCAATTTCACAGCTGATGCATCTCAATATCAACTCAATGCTTGACTTCTATAAATGCCCATATAATGCATACACCACAATATATCATATGTAATTATCTCCTCAATATGATATATCTTAATGCATCAACTGTGGAAATTGCACTACACATACATAAAATCTTAATATAACATCCTAATAAATACACATCCTATATTTGTTTCCTCCTTTCACTTAAATGACATAAACATTGTCTTAGACTGCATTAACAACTATAGAGCTTCTACTCACTAATACAAGAAAGAGTCTGTCCATGACTCAAATGTTTCTTCTCCTCCTCTCGGCCACTGCCTTCTGCTCTCTCTTCTCGTTTTTGCCAAGATTCTTGTGTCTTCTTGCTGGTTTCTGCTTATTTTAAATACTCAAGGTTTCGTACCTTTTCTCCACGCCCATTTTACCATCTATCATTCAGAGATCAGACATGTGGAGGTCCACGTGTGACAATATAAGGACGAGAACACATACGAAGGTAATGTAGAAACAACCTTAAACGTAGTATACACAACATTGCCCTACTGGCGTTTCATAGGCTCAACTTTTCCCTACTCTCATAGCAAGTTCACCATTGGTCTAAACATGAAATACTGCTTGTTCATTGGCCATTTAAATTCACCAATCCTGTTTAACTACACGTGGGGAAACACGTGTTGACTATACTACTCTCCAACATCGTAAACAAAGTATTTTGGTCTTGGGCGTTTGCTTGGGTCTGCGTACAATCTGATACCTGGCCTCCCACTCTCTTGTTAATGGTTGGCTTCCCACTCTCGTGTTAATGGTTTCCTGACACAGGATATCCTGACCCGATTTCGCCTCGATTCGCAGCAGGGTCCCTTTTACAATTCTCCCGTAGACGTGATTATTTACATCCTTGTGTGTTCTTCCACTGCTGCATCACGCTATGTCCCACCAGGCTGTGGCATGCCAGGTTATGACAGGAGGAAAGAAGGCGCAACCAGCAGCAGCAGAGGAAGAGGAGGAGCACCAACACCGCCATCACCAGAAGATGTAATGTAACATGTACGTACCTGTAATGTTAGCACCACCTTAAGATATAGTATATATGTAATGTTACCATGTAAGTACCTGTAATGTTAGCACCATCTTAAGATATAGTATGTAAGTACCTTAAGATATAGCATGTAAGTACCTGTAATGTTAACATGTAGGTACCGGTAATGTTTATGAGGTGAGGTGAGGTAATGTCAGCATGTAAGTACCTGTGAAATGTAAACTATGTAAAATATTTCTAATTTGTAATACATATATAAATAAAAGTAAAAAAAAAAGCAGAACATTTTTCGATCAACTTCAACATAAACACATTTTTACTTGAGAGAGAGAGAGAGAGAGAGAGAGAGAGAGAGAGAGAGAGAGAGAGAGAGAGAGAGAGAGAGAGAGAGAGAGAGAGAGAGAGAGAGAGAGAGAGAGAGAGAGAGAGTGGAGTGGCTGTCTGCTTCAAGGAAGGAATGCAGGCCCAGCTACTCGACATAGACACGCCTCCACTGATGGAGATGATGTACTTCCGAGTAACGCTGGCAGACCGCTCAGCCCTCTTACTGTGTGCCCTGTATCGCCCCCGCGACAAGGGCCTGACTCACTCCTGTACCTGACTGAGACTTTAGACAACCTGATGATGGCACACAGCTGCAGCCACGTGCTGATTGTGGGGATCTCAATCACCACCTGGAAAGAGACGCCTACGAGAATCTCCTGAGGTGCAGGGTCTGACAGATCATGTCACCTTCCCACACATGAACGAGGAGGGACATTAGACCCTGTCATCTCAGACTACCAGGAGGACAAGCTTCAGTGTCATCAGCTGGGGCTCGTGGGCAGCTCTGATCATCACGCTGTACTGACACAGCTGGAAGTGGGCGTGGCTCAGGACGAGGCCACCACCCGCACCATCTGGCTGTGGAACAAAGCAGACTGGGCTTCCTGCGCCGCTGGCCTGACCCACACCCCATGGGCCTCTGGGGAGGAGCAGAGGTGAAGCACTTGCACTCACCTCTCACCTTCTCGCCCTCCAGAGACGCCACGTCCCACACAGGAATACACCACCAGACCGACGGATCAGCCATGGTTTGGCTACCGTTGCCGTGTTGCTGCTGAGGCAAAGTATGCTGCCTGGCTCCGCTACAAGAGGAACCCGACTCGGCGCAACAAGGACTTGCATAGGGCTGCATGCAGGAGGATGGTGGTAACCAGCAAGTGGGCCTTAAAAAGTGGGAGGAAAGCCTGCGCCGGAAACTGTGTGGCACTGGCGTAGGAAACAAAACTTGGTGGTCCCTTGTTAAGGACAAACAGGAACTGGCCACCAAGAATCCATCCCTCCCTCAGCAAGCAGGACGGTACTGTCGCCACCAGCAGTAAGGAGAGGGCACAGTTGCTGGCTTCCTTGTTTGCTGGAAAAATGAAGGTGGGGAATCCAGCAGCCACCGCCTCAGCTGGTCCAGCAATGTGAGAAGACTGTCACCATGGTGGAGGTGACGCATCAGCAGGTGAAGCGATTATTGCGGGGCTGGACACACAGAAAGCTACCGGCCCTGATGACATCAGCCCGCACCTGCTGAAGCGATGCTCCCAGGAACTGGCTGCCCCTCACCCAAGTCTTCACAACTTGTGTACAGGAAAACGTCTGGCCTTCAGTGAGGAAGGAGGCTCAGGCGTTGCCTTTAAGCAGGACGGAAGGAGACCCTGTGGGATGGCAGGGGTAAAGTGTTTGAGGCCGTCTGTGTGGCCATCTCAAGGACAATGCCCTCCTCTCAGACCAACAGTTTGGGTTCAGACCTGGAAGGTCAACCTCCGACCTAATGATGCTTCTCATGGCACAACGGATTACTGGAAAAGCTTCGTGCTAAAGGCATCCAGGGTGGCTTGCTACGACTCCTGGGAAATTACCTGCAGGACAGAAGCCTCAAGGTGGTTGTCAACGGGCAAACATCTGAGTCCCTGCCTGTGGAGGCATCAGTGCCACAGGGTTCAATTCTTGGCCCACTCCTGTGGAATATCTACGTGGATGATCTTCTCCAGCTACTGCCAGGAGTCAAGGCCTATGCTGATGACTGCACCCTCTCCTATACCTATCCACGCCAGGACAGTGGGCGGGCTGCTGAGGCCATCAATCAGCAGCTACGAGTGATAGAGGAGTGGGGTGCTCGCTGGCAAGTGACATTCGCGCCGGAGAAGACACAGGCAATGGTTGTCTCTCGGTCCCCAGCCGCCATGGCAGCAATGGCAGGAAAGTTGTCTTTTGGCGCTGCTGCTCTCCCACTCAAGATGACGTCAAGATACTTGGAGTGGAGCGACCACCACTCAAGGAGGCACCACACGCTACACCACCACAGTCACAGCCACACAAGCTACTACTCATGGCACCTTGTGGTGGTGGATGCTCTCACACTCACTCTCGGTTAGGTTAGATTGGGTTAGGGTTAGGATTAGGTTAGGGTTAGGTTAGGTTATAGGTTTAGGTTAGGATTAGGTTAGGTTAGCTCTCTCACTATCTATCACAACACACTCAATATACTTATATACTACAATAAGGAACAGGAGAAGTAGGACCAAAGTACTAATGGGAAGTAAGAGAATGGGAAGGAGAGAAAACAACACAAGGAAGAAACAATGGGGATAAGAATAAGGAAGACAAGGAGGATGGGAAGGAGGAAGGACATTTTCATGCTAAATTTTTCCTGTCTGCCCACAATGTTCATTTCAAATTTTACTCACGAGTCACACTTTCCAATGGTACCTCCCTTATTATTTTCATTATTATTATTATTATTATTATTATTATTATTATTATTATTATTATTATTATTATTATTATTATTTATTATAATTATCACCATTATCACCATTATTACTATTATTACCATTATTACTATTATTATTATTTTTTTTTTTTCAACGAAGGTCTTTAAAATTTTGGATAAAGTATAAATAGTTTGGAGCCTTTGGTGGAGTATATTTCAAGGGATGAACAAGCTCATTTCAGAAAGGGACGTGGATGCAATGACCAGTTTTTTTTTTATTGAACGACATATAATGCTACAGGTAAATGAGATGAAAGTCCTTCTAAGTCTTTGCTTTGTTGATTTTGAAAAGGTTTTTCATAGTGTTTCGAGAAGGTCTATGGGGAAGATTATGAGGCATTATGGAATACCACTAGAGTTTGTGAGGATCATTATGAACATCCATGAAAACACATCTTGTAAAGTGATGGTTGATGGCTGTTTGAGTGAATCATTTGAAGTTAGGTCTGGTGTGATCCAAGGTGGGGTCTTGTCACCTTTACTATTTCTATTGGTCATTGACTATTTAATGAAAAGGGTTGCAGCAGAAACAGATGCTGATATACTTTGAGAAGAAAACAGAAGACTTGTGGACTTGGATTATGCAGATGATATAGTTTTGATGTGGAATGGACCAAGAGAGAAGCAAAGAGTGCTGGTCTGCTTAGGGAGAGCAGGGCGAAAGATGGGACTGTAGAAAAATTGAAATCATCAATATGAATATGGATAATGCGCAGGACTGCTTAATTGAAGACATGATTGTAAAGCAAGTTGAACGATTTAAATACTTGAGTACTTATTTAGTTAAAGATGGTTCTTTGAACTTTGAATTTGAGAGGAGCGTATGGGTTTATTTAGTTATTTTAATAACTTATTTTTTTTATCCTTTCATTGGTGCCTAACACCCTAAAATATCGTTCTATGATGTTCATTTACAGAGATCAAATGTAATTTTTTTCCAGGAAGCTATTTTTAAATGTCCGGCACTCTTGCGTGATTGCCTGAGTCGCGCGGAAAAAAAATGATGTATCATGCAATGCTTATTTCAACATACAAGATTTCATATTAATATTTTCCCCTCGGTAAATTTCAACCTTTGGCATCGTAGCCATAAGTAGAGGGTGCAGCTCACTGCCAGAGGGACTGGGCTCTCATTTTTAAGGTAATTACCTCAGATTAGCGTCATCTCACCACTTTTAAGGTAATTTTGAGGTAATGTTATTTTTAAGGTAATTCTTAGGTAATTCAGGTATTCTTAAATCTTTTTTTTACGTAAATGGAGAACTTGACAATGTTGCCATATGTCTAATGTCACACTACACATTTGTAATATGATATATATATGGAGTGTGGACAACCCAAGATGGCCGCCTCTTTGAAACACTCAAAAACTCCACCGCCTCTTTATCATAATGTATAATCTATATCGCATGTTTTCTTTACGTTGTAGGTGGCGCTGTTGCCAGAAAGAACCACTGCTACGAGTCCCAAAGAGGGTGTAACCTTAACAATAAACTCGCATTTATTCATCTAAATCTAATATGATCAGGTAAGCAGAGTGCATATTCATGGTTATGAATTATTAGTGTACTGGTTTATTCCAGAAATATAAGGAAAGCCTGTGCATGGAGTAATTAAGTCATCCATTTATCAATAATGACTCGTCACTCAAAGTGGATATTTTACAGCAAATGAAATTTTTTTTTTATACCGAACTGGAAAAAATCAGTATTGGCACCCTGTTTGTGTATGATGGTATGTGATGTGGTGTATTGGTGTATGTTGATGGATGCTATGTGTTGTGTGTAACCGATGATTTTTATGACTAGCCCTAGTGCTTTTCCTTTTTTCTGTGTTCTTGGCATGTATTTGTCTATGAGAATATTTCTTCTTTTTGCCTTTGTCTCCCGTTTGGTGATTTGGGGAAGGTGACTGGACCAAGTTTATTCCTTCATAGAGACATTTTGTCTTTTTTTTTCAGTGTGCCCTTGATGTAATAGCATGGCTATATAAACGTCAAGAGATAGTGATGAGGATGTAAATTATGACACTGATGAGTCAGGCACACAGCCTGACAGGGAGGCGGTGGCATAATGGATAAGGTGGTGAGCGTGGGATCGGACAGACGTCCACGCGTAGGTTCGAATCCCACCACGTACAGCCTTAAAACACTTTGCCATTTGTCGAGTGGTTTAAAGTTACCTACATATCACCATGATACCCAGGTTCTAGGTGGTTACACTCGAGATGAGCTTGGGCGGTGATATGGGCCCTAATATGTGTACCACTATAAATAAAATTGCCTGCGCCACTAATGGGAGGAAGCTAAACAGCGCTTCCCATACACTCTTCAAGTGTGCCTACAGGCGCTCTAGGCCTTACCGTAAAAAACAAAAAAAAAAAAAAAAAAAAAAAAAAAAAAAATTGCTTACAAACAGATTTCGCATTTTTTGGATTGACCTTCCACAATTCAAAAGTTGGTTAAAGGCACCTCAAGAAGGTTCAAAACCCACATGCTCAGTTTGTTGAACAACAGTGCCTTGTTCAAAATCAGGCGTTGAGAGATATACAAAAAGTGGTGGGCATGCTACAAAAATCAGAACATCGAAGTCATCGAAGTCACAGCATAGTGTGTGTGATTGTTTCTAAACAACAGTCTGCATCCTACAAGATGTTAACTGAAGATAGAATTTGCAGTTTTATTGCTGAGAATAATTTACCCTTCTCTCTATCAAAACCACTACTTGACCTTACTGAAGCCATTTGTCCATCTAGCCCGATGGAGACAGAAGCGTTACAACAATTAAAACTGGTAACAACAAATTGTACAAATATCATTAGGCAGTACCTAGGTCCTAGAATATCATTTTTCCAAGTCTTTGGTTGAAACTCTGAAAACAACTGTGTTCAGGATTATTCCAGATGAAACTACAGATGTAAGCTGTGAAAACAATTGGCATTGTGTGTAGTCTATTTTGATAATGAAAAATTTGAGGTTGTAACATCATTTGTTGACATGGTTGTAGTAGCAAAATCTGATGCCGAATCTTTATATGCAGCATCAAAAAATGCTTTGAGGACAAAGACATCTCACTTAAGAACATAGTTGGGTTTGCATCAGATACATGTAATGTGATGTTTGGGAGAAACACAGTGTAGCTTCTCTCATGAAAGCTGAATTTCCTCACATTTCCTCCATTAAATGTAGCTGTCATATGATACATTTGTGTATGTCTCATGCATGCTTGAAACTGTCAACTACATTAGAAGACTTGTGTCGGAATATATTTTCTCATTTTAGTCACGCAAGCCCTAGGCAACATGAACTGAAGGAATTTCAAATGTTTTTGAACTTGTCCTCCCCTTGAACATGTTGGCATTCGGGCAAACACGATGGCTGTCTATATAGGCGTGCGTTAGTCGCATACTAGAACAGTGGGATGCTCTAGTACTCTACATTACATCAGTAATTAGTGAGTGCTGGGATCATTCCTATGTGACTGACAGTGGTCTCTGTAGTGTAAATAATCCTTTTATTAAGGCTCAACTGCAGTTTGTAAAAGTCCGGTTGCACCGAGTCAATGATTTCAACACACTTTTCCAGAGTGCAAGTCCCAAGTTGCAATACCTTCATGAAGAAGTCAGTAAATTACTGCAAGAGCTCATAGGAGATTTCATTCAGAGAAATATCTTGCATAACTGTGACCCATATTCTCTTGATGTCCAAAATACTAATTTCCATCTCCCACTTATGGAGGTGTATGTTGGGATTCATACTACAGATACATTATTAAATTCTCCTGTGTGCAAGGATATAGAAAGCATGAAAAAGTACAAATTGAGCTGCAAGGACTTTCTGATTGAGCTAAAAAAACAAATTCGCTCTAGGTTTTAGACACTTAAAGTTCTCTCATTTCTTCTTCCTGAGAATGCCTTTAACTTGAGACCCAGTAGCCTGAGAAAGGTATTTCAATATTTCCCTTTCATGACGGAAATGCGCGACCGTGATCAAGCAGATTTAGAAGTGAGAAAGCTAAGTGTGGACACACAAGGCGAGTGCTGTACTAATCAAGACATTGTGGAGTTTTTGGAAAGAACATCTAAGTAGAAAGAAATTGAATGGCCAGCCCAAATATCCAAATCTCATCAAAGTCATTGGATCTACCTTAACTCTGCCACATTCCAATGCTGCCGTGGAGAGAATTTTCAGTCAGGTGTGTTTAATATTAGTGCCCATGAGTTAACCTTGGATACTCATTTGAAAGATGCACTTAACCAAGTGGTAAGTGAGGCTACAGAGGAGGAGTGCCAACACAAACTGGCCGCACTTTATAAAATCTCATAGACTAATACACAGAGTTGAATACGCTTTTTTTTATTGCTTCTTTTCAAGTTTTGTGCATGGGGTGTGTTAAAATTTGTATGATTAGCATATGCAAGTTATTGAAAATAATATGGTTTTAGTAAGTTATTGAAAATAATATGGTTTCAATGTTTCGTTTTGTGACATGCTTATGCTTACTACCTATGATCTCATTGCTATGCATGGAGTGTATGTTGGTGCTTAGTATGTTCCTGGATGTGCTTACTTTTTTTCTGTGATTAGCATTAAATTTTATTTCAATATAAATGATTGCATATTACTATGTCTGTCAAAGTAATGCAGATGCATCAGCTGAACCTGAGCAGAATCTTTGATTGATTCATTAGTTACATCGTACACAGTGAACGAAGCAAGATCCACGCTAGCAGCTTTCCCAGTGCTCTAAAGTGGAAAACGGGATCTACCCTACATTCCTGTCGTGACATCTGCGAATCACCTTCTGTTTTTGTTTCAAGTTATTATACTCTGCTCAGCCTAGGCTGGTGCCTCCCTCATCCTATATTCCATTTCTTTGAACTCTGCCTACTTTATTTGAACCAACTACCTATCTACAGTCTGGTCATAGATGTGAATAATTATTGGTGGGATGGATTAACATTGATTTGTTTAGAGTATGGGAGAAAAGGAATTGTCAAGTGTAGTTCAATCTGGCCTCTTGCAGTCTCCTAACTTCTTATGTTCTTATATTGATTAATTACCATGAATCAGGATGATTAATATTTGAAAGACTATTTTCTAATTATTTTTTGCCACCTAGAAGTTCCTTTTAAAAAAAAAATTTGTGGCTTAACAGCATGACTTAGTGTTAATGTCAAAGTGCTTCTTTTAAAACTACAAGTATGTCTATATTGCTTCGATGTAATCCAACTGGTAATTATGTGCATTATGGGCATGTTGATTGCATTTTGGTATCATGATTGAATGTTGCTTTATGTAGAGCTGGGCTCAGAGAAAACCCTTGTACTAGTTAAATATGCAATTTAAATTGCCTGTCAATTTTCATATCGTAACCTTTTAGACTATGAAATGAATTTGAGCCATTATTGGACTTGGCACTGGTGTAAAGAAAAAATAATTAGTTAATATATTTGAAGTAATTCTAGATTATTGCAGAGTGAAATCTAAGGTAAAATCTTTATATGTAAGGTAATTTTCCTCAAAATCTATGGTAATTACTAAAACCCGTTCTGAAAGCCCTGCACAGTCCTTCCATTTTAGGGTAAAATACCCTAAACTAGGGTAATTGGACCCTTCTTAGGGTAGTGTTTAGGGTAATGCATAAACTAGAGTAATTTTAGGGTAATCTGCCGTTCTATGGATAGGTGTGCTTGGAATGGTTCCAATCTGGTGGTAGGCAGGTTCTCTTTCATGTTCGATTCATGTACACAATCATCCCCGTGACTTGTATCATCCCTTCACCCCCCCACCCCATCCCCTTTCTCCCCAGTCTCCACTCACCCATCTACTACGCGTACACGTTTTGGACCTTCGGACGGTTAGATCACAGTTCACACACAGAGTCAGTCACTTATGAGGACGAGTCCACACAGAGCCACAGTAGTGGCTGTAGTGTGCAGTCCTGTGTGTGTGTTTGGGGGGTGGGGGGGCAATATTTAAACTTATGTATGATAAGAGTGCATTAATCAACAATTAATGGGTCAACTTCGACAATCTAGGGTAAAACACTCGAATCTAGGGTAAAATTGACAAATATCTAGGGTAAGATTTCATCAACTCATGGAAGCACTGCTGGCCCTGCAGGTGCAGCAGGAGTCACAGAGCAGTGTCTGGCTGGACATGGAGGAGGAAGAATGTCACGTTTGTAGCTCTATAATTTTCAGAACTATCGTCCTTACAGGCATGAATTGACGAGATTTAGAAACAGAAACATCAACAAAATGTAGTAAAGCAACCAAGACAAAGATAAATAAGCACAGGTGTCACTAATAGCTGTGATATTATGCATAATTCTATATGCATATCGCTAGAAGTGCTACTTGGCCCGCGCTCTCGCTCTCCCACCTCACCTCACAGCAGCGCACTCACACATGTTTTTAGATGTCTAAACATTCGTTTCATGACTAGTTTACTATCACAACCAGCCTATTATCATTAGACAAGAGATTATTTTGACACAGAGGTAAGAAGTTGAACCCAGACTAGTGATAATACCTTTACAGTGTCTCTCTGTCACTTCAACACACTAATCAAGTCTCAGGAGATGTCTAGATCAATCGTAATGAAGCAGATTGACGTGACACTGCTCATGGCGCCTCGCGACGCCCTGACCTACGAAAAAACAATATTTTCTAGAGAAGCGGGAATCTTATGCATTATCATCCTATCATGCTCCAGGAAGTCACCATTGTATACACAATCATGTGTAAAAATGTCATGTCAATGAGATTAATACAAATATGAAAACAATGACCAAATAAAAAAAAATCTTTACGAGCGGTTATCTCAAAAATAGGTTTTTACACTTGGAAAAAATTCTCTAAGTCGGTGTAAACTATGATCCCCTTTCTTTTAGTATCATTTTAAAGAACAACTCAAATGCAATATTTTGTGAAGGTAGATTTTTGACAATGTCAATTGAAAACGAGATACAGACACGGAGAACATGACTTTTCTTTCAGAAAAGTGGTACAGTGGAACCATGCGTGCTTTGGGATCCTAGAGGTCTCCAAGCGCACGGGTTCGAATCCTGTCCACGGTCTGAGTGTAGGTTGGGCTTCCTCACTCGGGGCAACGGTTTCCTAGCGGGTGGGCTTTAAGATAGGAGGTACCCTAAAAAGTATCCCCTTTAGCCCATAAATTCCCGTGAAAAGCCCACATGGTATAAAAAAAAAAAAATGTTTAATTTTTTTTTTCAAAGACAAAACAAAATTTAGAAAAACTAACGCCCATAAAAGTTGCGTATATGTACAAAGTTTCTATGGTGATTTTTTTTTCAAAGCAATTAACTGAAAATAAAGTCTGTGAAACAAAAAAAAAAACGAAAACAACGCACTGTTTGGTTCTCCGCAACCATTCACCCAAATTTGATCAAATGGACAGAATAATCTATTTTTACCCCCTCAAACAAAATATTAAAGTTTCAAAACAATGGGGAGTTTTCAGAAGTAGTGGTTGTCAGCAGGTGGCAATATGTACGTCCCCCCTACGCTCTCACAAAGGTAATATAGACCATACCTGCAGTGTCGTTCTATAAACACAGAGATGCAATAATTCGTTATGATATATTTTTCTACATAATTCTTTCTAAGTAGTAAAACAGGCAAATTCAAACCCTATCCATGAACAAATGTACATAAGTTGATTTTCTCGTGAACTGGCATTGACATTTGTTTGGTGATCTCCACATTTCTCAAAGAGTACACCCCTGATCGGAAATGTATTAATCCAGTCGACAGTAAACATGAAAACAACATGTCTGTGTCACTTCAAACTCCAAACCACACTGATTAACTTACTAGTATATGGAAACAACAATTTTTTTTATTAAGAATAGGCAACTCGAGTATCCTGGCGAGTGTGTTGGTGTCTAACTCAACCTGGGCCGGCCAGCTGTTTAACTTAACAAACACATTGTTGGACAAATAGTTAATTCCTACTGTAATGTCAATGTCAATATGCCATGAAGAGGAGGAAAACTTGTAATATTTCTGTCTCGTCACTCTACAGCTATCCAGTGATATGCTTTTTCTTTGCTCGGTTGTTTTGCCGCGTCTAGAGATCTTGATGAAAGCGATACTAAAATTCCTACGAAAATAACTATACCCATATATCACGACGCTACTGAGTAAGCTGGGTTATACTATATAGGACAGTCAAAGGTTCCACTTATTTCATTATCCAAATCAATAGATTTTAGACTTGTAGTATGCCGCATTTAAGATATTGAGAGCAAAATTACAAGATAATCGCAAAAAAAAAAAAATTCTGTTTTGACTTTCTTCTCCCAAAATTATCCATACAGGACATTTAAAAGTAGATACAGAATGTCAACAGTATCATCATAATCAATGTTCTATGCATCTGTATGCGCCTGGGATTTAACACAACAGTAATTTAGCTCATGTCAGCAAGGGACACGTAGCAGCGCTGACATCTGGAGGATTAGTTCTGAAAACTCCCCATTGGGGCTTACCATAAACGCAGTATGAAAAAAGTTAGGTTCGATCAAAAACTCCCCTTTAGGAAAGCTAAAAAGGGTTAATCAGGCAAGGAGAATGCTTCAAAGAGTTTGGAATAATAATTTTTCTGTGCATACAAAAATCAGGATTTACAAGGTAATGGTAAGGCTTGGTAGAGGAAGGCCAAGGAAGACGTGGCTGAGGACAATGAAACGAGAAGTGGGTCATGAACGTTGGGGAGACCTTAAGGATACAGCTCTAGATAGAATTTGGTGGCGAGAGTTCATTGAGGCCCTATTCATCCCAGTGGGTGCCACAGGATATGATTGATTGATTGATTGATACTATTATTATCATTATCATTATTAATGTTATCGTTATTATTACTATGGAAAGGCTTGTGTTCGTATGTACATTCTGTCTCTCTCTACTTTCTCTCTCTGGCGGTAATCACATCAGTGTAGTCTCTTCCATGAAGTCCCAAGAAGTCCCTAGGCTCACTACAGCCTCTTCAGCCGGTTGTAGGTCTGAGAAGCGTGGGGTTTCTGTGTCGCGAACTGAATGTTGCAAAATTGCTCCTGCGACGTTCAGTCCGTTTTGTTAGCGGACCGAGCGTCGAGAGGGTGCAGGTAGTAAACTTAAGCTGCCTGACACCCCAATGCACCACACTTCCTACCAGGTGGTTGTAATACTTGAATTGCTCACACACCACGTGCTCGCTGCATCTACACTCCATAGACATCTGTTCATTTTCCTCATGTAATTTATAATGATACACCTCTCCCTCCACCCTCCCCAACACATACAGAGAGAGAGAGAGAGAGAGAGAGAGAGAGAGAGAGAGAGAGAGAGAGAGAGAGAGAGAGAGAGAGAAATACTGCACTGTACATACATTCATTTTCGTAAAATGGATACATAAGAATAAGTACTACATCATACGCGCGCGCGCATACACACACACACACACACACACACACACACACACACACACACACACACACACACACACACACACACACACACACACACATAAACAAATAGATAGACAAATAAAAAAAAAAAAAATAAAAAAAAAAAAAAAAAAAAAAAAAAAAGCAAGCCTCTTAACGTGTAGCCCCTGTTCACCTAGCAGTAAAATAGGTACGGGATGTAACTCGAGGGGTTGTGGCCTCGCTTTCCCGGTGTGTTGTGTGTGATGTGGTCTCAGTCCTACCCGAAGATCGGTCACTACGAGCTCTGAGCTTTTTCCGTAGGGGAAAGGCTGGCTGGGTGACAAGCAGACGACCGTGGTGAATAACACTTAGTTTGTTTATCGACTAAACATAAAAACAACATTCCATACATGTACTGTACATAATAACAAGGATTATCATCATTTATGTACAAAGAGTGATGAGCGAATACATTCAAGGGTAAATGAAGAATGAATAACTATATGAAAATAAGAAGAAAATAATAAATGAATTAATAATAATAATAACAATAATAATAATAATAATAATAATAATAATAATAATAATAATAATAATAATAATAATAATAATAATAATAATAATAATAATAATAATAATAATAATAATAATAATAATGATAATAATAATAATGGCAATTACAATTAGAACAATTATACTACTACTACTACTACTACTACTACTACTACTACTACTACTACTACTACTACTACTACTACTACTACTACTACTACTACTACTACTACTACTACTACTACTACTACTACTACTAATAATAATAATAATAATAATAATAATAATAATAATAATAATAATAATAATAATAATAATAATAATAATAAATAATTATAATAATAACAATAATAATAATAAAAATAATGATAATAATAATAATAACAATAATAATGATGATAATGATAATAATAATAATAATAATAATAATAATAATAATAATAATAATAATAATAATAATAATAATAATAATAATAATCGTCCTATTTCGACATACTCGTAGGCTGCTCGAGAGCTGAAAATATACATTTTACGGAGGAGAACGAATTATAATATAGCAAATCTAAAATTACAAGAATAAAAGTGTGTGTGTGTGTGTGTGTGTGTGTGTGTGTGTGTGTGTGTGTGTGTGTGTGTGTGTGTGTGTGTGTGTGTGTGTGTGTGTGTGTGTGTGTGTGTGTGTGTAATTCACCACGGTCGCGTGTTGGTTACCCAGCCAGTCTTCCCCATTACGGAGCGAGCTCAGATCTCATAGTGACCGATCTTCGGGTAGGACTGAAACCACAACACACTCCACACACCGGGAAAGCGAGGCCACAACACCTCGAGTTACATCCCGTACCTATTTACTGCTAGGTGAACAGGGGCTACACATTAAGAGGCTTGCCCATTTGCCTCGCCGCTTTCCGGGACTCAAACCTGGACCCTCTCGATTGTGAGTCGAGCGTGCTAACCACTACACTACGCGATGTGTGTGTGTGTGTGTGTGTGTGTGTGTGTGTGTGTGTGTGTGTGTGTGTGTGTGTGTGTGTGTGTGTGTGTGTGTGTGTGTGTGTGTGTGTGTGTGTGTGTGTGTGTGTGTGTGTGTGTGTGTGTGTGTGTGTGTGTGTGTGTGTGTGTGTGTGTGTGTTTGTGTGTGTTTGTGTAAGTAGTGTGTACCTGTGAACCTGCGGTGTTTGTAGATTGTTGGCTGATGCTGGTGTTAGTGTCGGTATTGGTTTATGTTTGTATGTATGTATGTATGCAAGCTTCTGTTGGTTGCTTGTGAAAATGAAAGCCTTGTATGTATTTCTAAAAGCGTTAGGTTCTGACAAGGACTTTTTCAAACGCCACAGACAGAGGTGAGCACTGAGGCCAGGCTCCCATTACATCCCAATTCAACCCAACGCCATCCTAAATAAGGGCAATGCAACCTCACACGTCAAGCAAACCCAACCTACCCAAAGCAAACTTAAAAAAACGAAGCTAACTTAACTTAACCTAACTTTACCTAGCCTAACCTAACCTGAATCTCCGCCAACTTAAGGCACTCTATTCTAACCTAAGTCTACATTTCTAGAGAAGAAAACCAACCTAACCTAACCTAACCTAACCGAACCAACTTAACCAACGACACCAACGACACCAACGACACCAACCTAACCTAACCAACGACACCAACCTAACCTAACCAACGACACCAACCTAACCTAGCCAACGACACCAACCTATCCTAACCAACGACACCAACCTAACCTAACCAACGACAACAACCTAACCTAACCAACGACACCAACCTAACCTAACCAACGACACCAACCTAACCTAACCAACGACACCAACCTAACCTAACCAACGACACCAACCTAACCAAGCTGACCAAACCTAACCAACGTAACCTAACCTAACCGACAAGAACCGAGGCTTCCACTGCCCGCCGCCACCCACTGATCAGCACGCCACCACTGGCCACCAATTAACACTAAGGCCTCTTTCACACCACGCCCCTGCCACAAGTGACTTTACTTTCTATTTTTTACTCTCTATTTGCATTCTTTGTATTCTACTTTTACTTTCTCATGTTGTTCCTTTTTTTTCCTTAATTCTTCCTCCTACTCACCTCTTATACCTATTACTACTACAACCATCACCACCAGCACTAACACCACTACCAATAGCAACAAGAACAACAAAACCAATCAAACCTACACAACTACGCCCAAAACACCTTCACCAACACAAACAGGCGCCTCACAGACAGCAACGCCCTTTCCTTCCTTCCTGTACCTTGAGCACGTTCTATGAGAGGCGACACAGTTACGTCAAGTCACCGCAATCCTTTACCCTTACTTCGTAGACCTATTTTACATGACGTGCTTCTAACCTTTTCCCTTTTCTGCTTTTAGGTCTCTCTCTCTCTCTCTCTCTCTCTCTCTCTCTCTCTCTCTCTCTCTCTCTCTCTCTCTCTCTCTCTCTCTCTCTCTCTCTCTCTCTCTCTCTCTCTCTCTCTCTCTCTCTCTCTCTCTCTCTCTCTCTCTCTCTCTCTCTCTCTCTCTCTCTCTCTCTCTCTCTCTCTCTCTCTCTCTCTCTCTCTCTCTCTCTCTCTCTCTCTCTCTCTCTCTCTCTCTCTCTCTCTCTCTCTCTCTCTCTCTCTCTCTCTCTCTCTCTCTCTCTCTCTCTCCTTCTCTCTCTCAACCTATCCTTCATTTTTTCCCCTCCATGACCTATTTCTCCCTCTCCTGTACCTTTTCCTTCTTTCCTCCCTTATTTTCCCTCCCTCCCTTCCCTTCCTCCCTCCTTTTGTGTGGTTATGTTGCTGTGCCGGTAATGAAGGTGTCTGGAGGGTTGGTTTCTCTGCATGTTAACGAGGAGGAGGAGGAGGAGGAGGAACAATAAGAAAGATAAGGAATGAAAGAGAGGGACGGTGAAGAAGGAGGAGAAGGGAGAAAGAGAAGAGAAGAAGGAGGAAAAGAGAGGCTTGATGAAAAGGATGAGAAGAAGAGAGAAAGGGAAGAGAATAGGAAGAGGAGGCAGGAGAAGAGATGAGGAAAACAGGAAGAGAAAGAGAGGAATGAAAAACGAGTGAAGTATAGGGAAGATAAAGAAGAAGGGAAAAAGAAAATGACAGAATGATAGGAAGAAAGGTGGAAGGAATGAGAGAGAGAAGGGAAGAGAAAGAAAGGAAGAAAGGCGGAGGAATGAAAGACAGGAAAATCAGAGGAAGGAGAAATAAGGAAAAAAATAATGGCAAGAAGAGAGAAATGACAGACAGGAGAAGATGGAAGAGAACGGGGGAGAAGGGAAAAAAATAAGAGGGGAAGGGGGAAAGGGAGAATAAATGGAAGAAAGATGAACCAGGAGGAAGAAAAAGAAATAAAGAGAGAAGAAAAGATGGAGGGCAGTAAAATAGTAATGATAATGATAATGATGATGATGATGATGATGATGATGATGGCAGTAATTAGGAGTAATGATAATGACGCAAGAAATTGAAAAGGAGGACAAGGAAGAATGAATTTTGTGTTAGTCGTTACAAGAAGCCATTAAAGCAAGGAATATAATAAAAATGGAAAAGATAATGCTAACTTTTAAAACGAAGAAATAAAAAGAAATAAGAATGATAATGAGAAGATAAGGTAGAGAGAGAGAGAGAGAGAGAGAGAGAGAGAGAGAGAGAGAGAGAGAGAGAGAGAGAGAGAGAGAGAGAGAGAGAGAGAGAGAGAGAGAGAGAGAGAGAGAGAGAGAGAGAGAGAGAGAGAGAGAGAGAGAGAGAGAGAGAGAGAGAGAGAGAGAGAGAGAGAGAGAGAGAGAGAGAGAGAGAATTATAATTTAGAATTTATTGCCATATTCCATTATTACAATGGTTTTTCTCACATGTATATAATAAATTCAGCGATAGGGCTACAAAAGAATAATGAGTCAAGTTCACATGAGTGGTAAAGTTTACACATAAGAAGTGAAACAAATACAAGATTAAAACTTGAAGTAGTAAAAACTCAAAGAAAGAGATTAAAAACAGTAAATTAAAATTCTAAAGCAATAAATTTACGGGAAGGACATAAAAACTAATAAGTAAAACTCTAAAATAAAAGATAAGTATAAGCAAGAAGATAAACAGATATTAGAATGCAAGAGGAAGATGATGGTGCAGCATGTGATCCCTGAGGCTTCTTCTAAATGTGTGGACATTTGTTATATCTTTAACTTCTTGAGGCAAGGCGTTCTATATTCGTGGCCCTTTGATCAAAATTGATTTCTGGCCGTAGTCAGTGTTAGCTCTGATTAATTTGGTTCACCGTAGAGATGTTGAATAACCAGTTAGGATATTTATGTGATACTATATTGTGCATGAATATACAATGTTCATGTTGAATTCTTTTGGTTATGTTTAGCCATTTTAGTTCCTCTAGGATAGGGGAAGCATGATCTTCCTCCCACAGCCACTTTAGCAGAGAAATTATACAATTTCAGGACTAATTTTAGCTGTGACTTATTTGTAGTACTGCATATCATCATGCCATAATTCAAAAGACTCAGAACGAGTGTTTGAATAACAATTTTTCTCTCCTTACTACTGAAAAACTCTTTTATTCTATTGATGAACATCAAAATGCCAAAGGCTTTCTTAGTCATTTCTGTTATGTGTGTGTCGAACATCATGTGTTTATCAAGTTCTTTAAGGAGTCAGATGTGTCACCAGCGTGTATTATAGTGTCACTAAGCATTCTAGAAAGTAAAGTTCTGCTGCCAATGAACATACACTGAGTTTTATTCATGTTTAGTAGTAAACCATTTTTATTGAAATACCTTTCTTATCAATTTAGGCAAGTTTTCAATTGCAGATTGCAAGATCATTTACATATATTGTGAACAGTATTGGGCCTAGGATAGATCCCTAGGGAACACCGAAATTTACATTTAACGTTGATGATAAGCTGTCTGCAATGCGAACAGATTGCGTTCTGTGGCTCAAATATTGTTTAAAAAAGAATGAGTCAATTCCCATATTGTGCATCTTTTTTAACAAAATATCATGGCTGACACTGTCGAACGCCTTAGACAAGGCACACAAGGTCAGTAAGGATATTTTCTTATTGTTCATGTTTTCATAGATTTTAATTGTAATATTAGTTAAAGCCGTGATAGTTGATAAATTAGGTCTGAATCCATGTTGTGTGGCGTTTAGCAATTTATTAGACTCAAAAAAGTTTACCAATTGGGTGGCTATCACCTTTTCAAGTATTTTAGATAGAACAGATAATCATGAAATAGGTCGGTAGTTGCCCAGATCAGATGCTCCATTTTTATGAATAGGAGTGACAAGAGAATGCTTCCAAGCAGTGGTAAAGAATCCGGTGACGATACAAGTGTTTATAATGCAGGTTAGGTACGGTGCAATGACAGGTAAGGCATCTCTTAACAATGATATGGAATCTCGTCTGATCCACATGAACTGGTGTTCTTAAGTTTTTTCATTGTGAAGATTACTGTAGCGGCATCTACGGGCTGAGGTCTGAAAAGCTCATCGTTATGTGAAGATGTTAGAATGTGGAGGTATTCATTACTTGCGTCCCCGCTGGTACCTTGTTGTGACTTATCAAAGGCCTTCCTGCCTACATCTACAAAATATTCATTCAGTTCATCCACTTTGTTGGCCATATATAAACACATACTGTCCTGGGACTTGGCAAAACCAAGTTTGTTTACTGCACGCCATGTGGCTGCTACATCTCCATTGTTCTCAATAATTTCATTGTTTTGGAATGCAATCCTTGCTGCATGTATCATCTTTTTGACCTTTGTTTTGAGATCTTTATATTGAGTTTGTAGGGTGAGGTTGTTACGATGTTGTTTTAAAAGTGCTTGTGCGTTATTTCTTTCTGTAATCGCTGATCTGATGTCATCAGTCATCCAGGGTGCATATGGTCTTCTGACTTTTTTAGTCTTAAATGGAGCACATGTGTTTAAACAACAATGAAAGATATCTGTAAAAATGTTCAATTGTTTGTTTACATCGTCAGTGTTAAATACTTCCCTTAATGCAGTACTTTCTTGACTTAACATAACACAAAAGACATCGGGAGAGTAGTCAGCCAGACAGCAAGCAGTTTTCGTGGCGGCGGGGGCACGTTTGGGTTGACGTAAGTTTACAGCAACAGTTATTAAATCGTGATCGGCTATTGGACAAGGTTCAACATTAGAAGAAATAATTGTTTCTAATTTATTAGTAATAATAACATCGAGAAGAGTGGCACAGTGACTCGTCGTTCTAGTGGGTTTGTCAATAACTTGACACAGTCTAGTACTGGCTAAAATTGTCTTAAGATTACAGTTAGAGGATAAAAAGTCATCGTTAAAATCACCTAATACATAAAAGGTCTTCTTGGTCAGCAACAAATGCTTCAAAATTTCTCCTACGTAATTAAAAGTTTCAGTAGGTGCCTTCGGGTGACGAAACAAACATCCTACTATAATAGATGGCAATTTCCTGCATTGTAATGTTACCCACACATCTTCCACACCTGTGGATCTGTCTAAGTGTATATGTAAAGGAGTTACATTAAAAGCTTTCCTTATAAATATGTATACTCCGCCACCACGTCCTTTGTCACATCTAAAGATACTATAATTATCAAAATTAACAAACTTATCAGGAGTTTCTGGGAGAAGCCAAGTCTCACTAATACAAAGAACGTCAGGATCTCTCTCTTTCATTAACAATTCCAATTCTACCTTGTTTCCTAGTATGCTTTGTGCATTGACATGATCTATGGTAATAAAATCCTTTAATTTTGCAAGGTCAAAAGTATCGGCATCATCTTCGTTGCCAATTACCTAGTACGTGTTATACAGATCACACAGGCGACTCTTATGTCCTAGCTGTCTGCAAGATTGACATCTCAGTTTGTAGTCAAAACGGCACTGTGTCTGGCGATGGTTAACTCGCCGCAGTTGTAGCAGCCTTTTCTCACCCTCGCGCCTCCACCATTAGATGCTCGTGTATTAATGTGTGGCTCCCTATCTGTGTTACTGTGCGATTGTGGGATGAAGCATAGCATGACTACGTGTGTGAAAGGTTTTCAAAAAAGGATTAGCATTGTTAGCAAAGGGGTGTGCTTTGTTATTTCTTTGGTGGTTTATACTGGGCTGTCCTATCACTTCTCTTTTGATGTTATTCCATTTGGGAGATAGTCTAACTGAGGGACACTGTTTACTAAAGGTGTGAGACAATCTAAGTACTCAGAGAGAGAGAGAGAGAGAGAGAGAGAGAGAGAGAGAGAGAGAGAGAGAGAGAGAGAGAGATTTATAGTAATTTTTTGTTGTGATGGAGGGCGAAGAGGAGGAGGAGGAAGAGTATAATAAGGAAAAAAAAGTTTAAAATACTAAGAAAGTGAATAACGCTAATGATAATAATACAAATATTCTTTTTCCATAAGGGGAGTGAATGTGTGGAAGGAGGGAAGAGTTAGCACAAGGAGTGTACAAAAGAGGGAAAGGCAGGTAAGAAGACCACACCTGCTGCTGGAGTCAAAGGTAACTGATCTGGTCTAACCTCACGCACGGATGTGTAGTTCGCGTGAGAGAAAAACGGCAGCCACTAATGATCCGTTTGTGGCAACTCACAAAGAAAATAAGCGGGTGAGGGCAGGTTTCATTTTAGCTTGTGGATGAGCACGGCAGTACCGGCTTCAGTCCCCCACCACGACCATCACCACCCCGAAGCAGCGATTTGGTCTTACACTACTTCACCTTCACATTCTTTAGTTCACTCCAGTTATTCATCTTTTTTTGTTATATGAGTTCATTTCATTTAGAATACTCTTCCATACTTTTTTTCAGTTATTTTTAATTGTTGTGCCTTATAATTATCTTAAGTATATCTTAACTATGATATTACTATTTTGCCATACTCGTAATGCTTAAACATGCATTTCTAAAACTTGTCTTCTTATTCAATTCAGTAAATATTGTGCTTTATGTTTTTGTGACATTACTCTGTCTTGTTTCTTACCTCTTTCCTGGTAGCAATCTGGCAAATACTACCCTCTATGTATCTCTCTGCCATACGCGCTTACTTACTTACTATTTTGCCTATCTCTTGTTTCTTGTTATTTTTCCAACCAAATCTTTCAAATAATACAAAAAACATCCACCGCTATTCCTTTATCTTCTTCTTTACCTGTAGCATCTAAGTCCTTCAAAACACTGCTCAATATCTTTCCTCCACAGGCCATTCCCTCTATTCATCTCCTTACTCCTTTGTCATTTCGTTCGTCTCACTCCAAATACCGTTTTACTACACACTTTCTGCTATTCTTCATCCTCTTCATTACCTTTCCCTCACACCCCTAAACATCTCGGCTACTTCATTTTGGCCTAACCTCCGTGTCGCCTCTCCGCCTCTCCTCCTCCACCATCACCGCCACCCGCGGCTCGGTGCGTCATGATGACACTGGGCAACAGGCGTGGTTGGCAGGGGTGATGTCATTAGTCACGGGATTATCAGCTACCTCTCTCTCTCTCTCTCTCTCTCTCTCTCTCTCTCTCTCTCTCTCTCTCTCTATGTATTTTTGCGTCACTTTTTACCTGCAGGAACTGTCTACCGCTGTTCAGGAGAACACAATCAGCTTTACAAAACAAAAAGGTCGCTTGTCGCAGCAAAACATCAAATGATCACGTTTGGCTGATTTGGAACACGTGGCGCGCCGTGCCTCACCCGCGACGCCCAGCCAATGGCGCGCCGCACTGGCTCGTGGCGGCTGCTTGAGAAAGTGGTATTAGTTTTACTGAAAGTACTTAACATTTAGTTCCCCGTCGTGTTTTTCCTCTCTAACGCGGCACAGCTGCGCACACGGCTGCTGCAGGTGTGTGTGTGTGTGTGTGTGTGTGTGTGTGTGTGTGTGTGTGTGTGTGTGTGTGTGTGTGTGTGTGTGTGTGTGTGTGTGTGTGTGTGTGTGTGTGTGTGTGTGTGTGTGTGTGTGTGTGTGTGTGTGTGTGTGTGTGTGTGTGTGTGTGTGTGTGTGTGTGTGTGTGTGTGTGTGTGTGTGTGTGTGTGTGTGTGTGTGTGTGTGTGTGTGTGTGTGTGTGTGTGTGTGTGTGTGTGTGTGTGTGTGTGTGTGTGTGTGTGTGTGTGTGTGTTGTGCACATATTAGGAACATCAACACATCAATGGCAGCACGCGTCTATGTATTCTCTCTCTCTCTCTCTCTCTCTCTCTCTCTCTCTCTCTCTCTCTCTCTCTCTCTCTAAACTCTGTTTTTTTACTTTTTTTCATTGTTACGATCGTCAGATATTTAATATATTGTATTGTGTTTTAGCTTAAGTTGTGATAGCGCCCTGACAGTAATATCTTCGTCGTGTATATATTTGTAATGCTTTCAGGACGGCCTTTCTTATGTATGTAATATATACCCATTTATTATTTTATTGTATGTTACATTAGTATTTCGTGATTCGTATACATTTATTGTAATAATGTACTTCAATGCTTTTAGTGTAAGCGGGTGCCCGGCGGAAATTTTAGAGAGTGTCGTGACGTCATGTTTGCTATTGTCTTTGTGAGAGGAAGGCGATGGTGCCGGGACCAATGAGATGGTACTCTGATAACGCCCTCTGGCAGGTTTAGAGAGTGTTAGCCAATGGGTGCTCAGATGACATCATGTGACGTAATGTTTTCCCCTCGGACAAAGGCCTGTGAACCGACGCCACAATCTCAGCCCACGCTGGGGTGCCTGAAGGCTTGGACCTGTGACCGCCACTCCGCTCCCCTCATATCTCTGGCTGAGTATCTTACTCCTTATTTCTCTGATTGTAGGGATTCTGGTTCTCCTTGGCACTTATTTAAGTCACTGTGTTTTGTGACGTGTGAATATTTTGGGTGTTTTGGGTGTTATCTGGTATTTTTGGTGATTTATCTGTGTGGCGTAGAGGGACGCCAGAGATGACGGCCATTTTATGAGTTGATAAGCCAAGAGAGATTTTGGGTGTTTATTATGGTTGTATTACCTAACAATCATATTATTTGTGGTGATTTACTCATTATTGTGTGTACCAGCCATAGGGGAGGGCAAGTGTGTGGTGAATTTGTTTACTTATTACTTCTAGTAAGTGTGGTACTTATTTATTTATTTTTGTGGTCTCATATTATGCTCTTTTCACACTTAAGCAGCTTATTTATTATATTCTTGGCACTGATGAGTTATTTCTTTTGTTGTGTATGTGGTGTTGAGCTGCAGGTGTGTTGACACCCCCACGGGTGACTTATTTCAGTATTGAGCAGTTAGGTTAAACTTATTTACCTGATTTCTTATATTTTGTGATTCTATATTTTTGTGAGTGCTATTATTTTCTCTATTTGGATGTGATTACTATACTTTTAACTATCCACGGGCCTTAAGTTTAATTTTGTTTGTTGTTAAGTTAACTTTGCTTATTTTTGTTAATAAATTAGTTAAGGATTTAAATTATTTCTCTTAACCTTTCCTTATTATTAGTTTTTCAGTTCTGTTACACCATTAAACAGCCTTTTGCGTTAAGAACCGTTGCATTGAAGCCAAGTCACTCTTGACTACTTATCTTAATTTTTGTATTTAATAAGAGTGATTAACCTAATCAGTGACTGGTGCCCACAGCTCCTTGAGGGCACTGGGTCAGGCTGTTTGAAGGTCGTAACACCATCTTCCTGTAACTTGAACTATTTCAAACAACAAGTATCACCATAGTTTTGAAATGAAATTGTCAAATTCTACAATCTTTTGAACTAGATTCCTAAAGAGGCTTTCCCAACCTCTTTTGTACGTAAAGAAAAGAAAACGTGAATTACAGATTAACAGACACATGCACACACACAGACAGATAGATAAAAAAAAAAAAAAAAAATCCGTAAACTCTGCATGAAACAGGTTTTGCTATGAATGCATTAACGGCGTATCCAAGTCCTTTTGTGCATTTCCCCGTTGGTGATCTATCAACATAATGTCACCGCTACAGAACAGAGAAGTTGCAGCTTCAATAGTGGACCATTCACTTAACATACAGGAAGTTTAGATTCTTGAGGGTCCTCCACTGTGCTTCAGCTTAGGGTAGGTGCCCCTCACCCACCACCCCTCTCCCTTCATCCCCCATACCCCACACCCATGCCTCATACCTTTCACTCCTCACCTTCACTCTCACCCTCACCTCACCCGTCCCCCTCACCCGCCACTAACGTATACTCGATGTAGCAGGTGACTTTTTTCCCCCGTGGAGCAAACAAAGACACACTTAGAGCAGAGGCAAGCACCTTCCACGTTCCTTCCCGTGTTGACAAGGACAAACAGGTGCAATTATCGATCATCATGTCCCGCCGAGCTGCAACCAACATACCGGGCATTATTTTCAGCCAGGACAAGCCCCGGCGCTGCGGCCAACCCTTCAGAGAATCTTCACTTGGACTCTGCGTGGCACGGTTACTTTTCGCCACTTAAAACCGCGCCAGAGGCTTAATGATTTCGTTTACTAATAATGAAAGCTGCGTGTCTGTAAAAGTCACTAATGGATAAGAGAAAAATGCGTGTGACCTTGCATAGAGGTGTCATTATTCGTAAACACTTAACAAAAGGGGAAAAAAATGTGTACATTAATCTGTGAAATATTATCTTATATATGCTGATCTCTCTCTTGTTTCTTGTTATTTTGCCAAGCAAATCTTTCAAATAATGAAAAGAAAAACATCTACCACAATTGCTCTATCTTAATGCATAGAAACAATATCAATATCCAACAAAACCGGAAGAAAAGCTTAACGATTTCGTTTACTCTTCATGATAAGAGCTGGTAATGAAGGTTAAGTCAATAATAGATATAAAAAATGCGCTGCACAATCTTAATCCATAGAGCCAACATGACAATTTCTAACCATGTCAGAAAAAAAAAAAATTCGTTAAGCTCAACACAGGTCGTTGTGGAGCTCTCACTTATCATGTGGTAAGAGCAATAGTGCGGCCCCATCACCCCATCACCCCATCAGCCCCGCTGAGTGTTCCGCCTCCCTCCACCTTAACTTTCAGTGGAAATGTCTAATGGATTATGTTTTGACGGGGGAGCGAATGTACAGGGAAGAGGAGGCGGCTGGTTTGGGAAGCGGAGGAGGCTGTAGGGGTAGTCTGGCGATAGGAGGAGGGCGGAGGAAGACTGAAAGAGATGGGGAGGTAACTGGAGAGAGTATAGGACTGCATGAGGGCGGGGAGGGGGACGGGTGGGGCAGGGGAGCGGCAAGAAAGGGGTGAGGAAGGTAGGATGTGGGTGGTGGTGGGTGGGATCATTTACTGCTATTATATATCGCAGGTAAAGGAACCGCCTGGCTTTGTTAGGCGTGTTTTAACACAAGTTGTTTTGTGAAGACGCGGCGCCGGCTGACGTGAGGCGCATTCACCATCGCACCGCGCCTCTCCCTGTTGTTATTTACCCACCGAGGCTGGCGCACTTGCACTCTGAGGGAAGGGGGCGTCGCCGGGAAAAAATCCGACCTAGACCCTCTAGACCACCTCCTGCCAGTCTCATAATGCTGCCCCTCCCTCTAGACCACCTCCTGATACTCTCATAATGCTGTCTCTCCCTCTAGACCACCTCCTGCCAGCCTCATAACGCTGTCCCTCCATCTAGACCTCCTCCTGCCAGCCTCATAACGCTCTCCCTCCCTCTACACCAACTCTCTCCCGGAACAGGATGTTTTGGTGCCGTCGTTTTGGCGCAGACGTTTTGGCGCCGCCGTTTTGGCGATAAGCTATTTTGGCGCTCGTTATTTTGGCGCTAACTCATTTGGCGCCAAAAAAATAATGTAAAAAAGAAAAAATGGAAATAAAATAGAATAAAAATCTTTTAAAGGACATGATTAATATAAAAGTTTCTCGTTTTGTGATAATCTCGTTTGAAAATTGTTACGATATTCAAGTGTCTCGTTTAGTAATCATCTCATTTTACCAGAGTCTCGTATGATGTGTTGTTACAATACTCAAGTGTTTCTTTTAGTGATTCTCTCATTCTACCAAGGTTTCGTCGGATTTCATTAATGAAGTGATATCCCAGTTGTCTCTTTACACTACTGGAAAATGCTTCTCTTTATATTTTGTTGTACAGCCCATACCGGAAATAGCCGAAAACATTTTAAGTAAAAGAGACAAGCCAAAGTAAAAGATACATATATATATATATATATATATATATATATATATATATATATATATATATATATATATATATATATATATATATATATATATATATATATATATATACGTGTTTGACAAATGTAGCAAAAACGACTCTTCTCTCAAGTTTTGGAGATGCGAATTAGAAAACGAGTGTAAAGGGCGTATTCACACTAAAAACTAGGCGGTAGTAAAAGAAGTAAATATACATTCACACGGTGCGTCAGCAGTAAATGTTGAAGTTGGTGAAATTAAAACAAGTGTAAAACGTAAAGCTGAGGAAACTTTAGAAGTGCCGTCATCAGTTGTTAATGCTTGCATTGAAAATAGTTCTCAAGCTGCTCTGGCAGCATTGCCCACTTCAGATGCCATGAAAAAAATTGTTCGATGAAAACCAAATCAATTATATTCTGTTCCCTCAAATGCTCTCAGTTTAAGTGAATTAGAAATAGCGGATGTGTACAAACTTTATCTTACGCACGGTGGTCAGTCTGAAGACTTTTTACTTGGAGATAGCTGTGAAAAACACGACAGAATATTAATATTTGGTAAATATTTTACGTGATTCTGATGTGTGGTTCGCGGATGGAACTTTAAGATGTTTTCTCCATTGTTTTCTCAGGTTCACGTTATTATGGCAAGAAAGCATGAGGGAGTTCTTCCTGTACTGTACGTTTTATTACCTAATAAGCGTCGAGCAACAACCGTGAAAATGTTTCAAATGATAACTGATTTGTCTGCAGACTTGCAACCAAAGGGAATTTATTGTGATTATGAACAAGCAGCTTTTTCTGCAATGAAAGAATGTTTTTCGGAGGTGGAGTTGAAAGGCTGTTTCTTTCATTTTGCACATAATATTCATAAGCATCTGAAACATCTTGGGCTACAACATTTGTATAATAATGATCTTGACTTCGCTGTAAAAGCTAAAATGATCGTTGCTTTATCTTTTGTAGCTGTTTCTCACATGGGTGTTTACATCGATGCTTTCTCGGAATACTTACCTGATGAACTTCAGCCGTTAATGAACTGGGTCGAAGATAATTATGTAGGAGACCACTGAGAAGAGGAAATGGGCGACGTTCACCACTTTTTCCTACAAAAATGTGGAATATGTCTAGTCGAACCATATCAGGTGAGGACAGAACAAACAATCATGCCGAAGCTACGCACAGGAAAATCTATGCAGAACTAGGAATGAATCATCCACTTATATGGAAATTCATCGATGGAATAAAGAGAATTCAGAAAGGAAGTGATTCGTATTATGAACAACTAATTGCTGGAAATGCTCCAACTCGAAAACGTCTGAAATACATTAGGATTGATGAACGCATTTTAAGTATAGCACAGCAGTTTGATTCACGGGAGCCACTACAATATTGACGTGGTTTGGCATAGAACTATGAAATGCATTAAATTATTGGTGAAATTATTTCATTTTAATGTTTTTTTATTGTAATATTTTAGTAAATATATTGATGAAATTACTTCAATATATAAAATTGTCAATGGAGATAGTTTTTTTTCTTTTCATAAAACTCCTTAATACATATAAATAAGACGGTTTAACATTTATTGTGTAGAAAATTATTTTTCTAGCAGTTTTGAGTTTTGGTGCATAAAATGCTGAAAAAAACAATAACACATTTTTTACATATATCAGTTCCTTAAACAAATCGTGTTTATATACGCGATTTGCTTGCATTTCTGTGTTTTGGTGCAGAAAAGCTAAAGTCTACTTTAGTAGACTTTAGCTGCTTTTATTTATTTTTTCTATCTTAGCTTCTTTTCATCAGTTTTATCGGTTTTAGGGACAATGAGTTTTCAATTGATAGTTTTTTTCAGAAAACACCTTAAAAACACATAAATAAGAATTTTTTACAAATATAGTGTATATACTTGTTTTGACTGATTTTCTGAGTTTTTTGTGCCAAAAATGCTGTAAACAACAAAAATAACCGATTGTTTTTTTTAGATATATTTCATTTCCTTAAACAAATATAGTGTGTATATACGCTTTTTGCCTGCATTTTTGTGCTTCGGTGTACAAAAAGCTGAAAACCCACTAAAATAACACATGTTTGTTACTTTTATTTCGTTTCTCTATTATTATTACAAAAATTTCAATCGAAATAGGTTTTTTTTCAGAAAATCTTAAAAACACATAAGTAAGACGTTTTAACAAATATAGTGTATATACTTGTTTTCTCTGCTTTTCTCAGTTTTGTTGCATAAAATGCTGTAAACCACAAATTTTATTTACATACTTTACTTCCTTAAACGAATAATGTGTAATTACGCTTTTACCTGCATTTGGTGCATAAAAGTTAAAACCACTAAAATAGCAATTTTTTGTTACTTTTCTTTCATTTCTCTATATTGGATTATTTTCATAAATTTCCTCGTTTTAAAGTGTAACAATGTAAAACGACTTGTATATACAAAATTTTCATAAAACTCCAAAAACATATAAATAATAACTTTTAAAAAATACTGTCTGTATTCTTGTTTTGCCTGCATTTCTGAGTTTTGGTGCGTAAAATTATGGAAAACACCAAAATAACCCATTTTTTTACACTTTTCAGTTCCTTACACAAATAGTGTGTATATGCGCTTTTTCCGTTTTTATCTTTGTGTGTGTGTGTGTGTGTGTGTGTGTGTGTGTGTGTGTGTGTGTGTGTGTGTGTGTGTGTGTGTGTGTGTGTGTGTGTGTGAGTGTGTTTTCGTGCATAAAAAAAAGTAGGAAACCACTAAAATAACATATTTTATTGTTTTTAATTTTTTTTCGATATTAGCTTGTGTTCATTAATTCTCTCGTTTTGAAGCATAAAGCTTTAATATTATTTCAATATACAATATATTCAATTGAGATATTTTTTTTCTATATAAACATCTTACAAATATATAAAAAAGATGTTTTAGCAAATATTGTGTACAAACTAATTTGGCTGCATTTCTGAGCTTCGGTGCATAAAATGCTGGGAAAAAAAAGTATCCCATCTTATTACATATTTAATTTCTTAAAACAAATTTTGTTTATATATGCCATCTAAATACATTTCTGTGTTTTAGTATATGAAAAGCTGAAAATCACTAAAATAACACGTTTTCTTTCTTTTATTTCGTTTCTCTATATTAGCTTATTTTCATTTTCATTAATTTCTCGTTTTAAAAAGTGAAACAATGTAAATTAACTTCAGGATACAAAATTTTCAATTGAGGTATTTTTTTTATTTCATAAAACACCTTAAAAACACACAAAAATAACAGGTTTTAACAAACTTAGTGTATGAACTTGTTTTGCCTGCATTTCTTAGTTTTGGTACATAAAATTCTGAAAAACACCAAAATAACACATTTTTCAAATATTTCAGTTCCTTAAACAAATAGTGTGTAATCATGCGTTTTTTCCTGCTTTTAAGTGATTTGGTGCAAACCAAGCTGAATACTACTAAAACACTATGGTTTTGTTACTTCTATTTCGTTTCTCTGTATTGGCTTGTTTTCATCATTTTCATTGTTTTGACGCATAAAAATAAACTTCTTCTTCTTCATCTTCCTCTTCTTCTTCTTCTTCTTCTTCTTCTTCTTCTTCTTCTTCTTCTTATTATTATTATTATTATTATTATTATTATTATTATTATTAACAACAACAATGATAAAAATAATAGTAATAACATCAGTGATAATAGTAAATTTAATAGAGATGAAAATAATCATAATAATATCAATAATAACAAAAATAATGACAATGAATCGAAATAATAATAAAAATAATAATAGTTTACTACTACTACTATTGCTACTACTACTACTACTACTACTGCTACTACTACTACTACTACTACTACTACTACTACTACTACTACTACTACTACTACTACTACTACTACTACTACTACTACTACTACTACTAATAATAATAATAATAATAATAATAATAATAATAAGAATAAGAAGAAGAAGAAGAAGATCCCACACTCCCCACCATTTTCACTACTCTTGACCTATTCTAATTTCGTTCATACTAGTGAATTTAATTGCCAATTCATTATTGCTAGGGCCCTCAAGCCAGGAGTGTCCAGGAAGAAAAGATTAAAATAATTAGAAAGTGAATGAAAAAAAAATGAGAAGAATGGAAGCATATAGATAGGAAAGAGAGAAGAGTGGAATCACGGGCTCTTTCGTGGCCGAGGAGTCTGCAAGCTCATGTGTTTGAATCATGGCCACGGTTCAAGGATAAAAAGGGCATTCACTCGAGGTAAAGGTTCCCTAATGGGTTGAGTTTCATATAGACGGTACTCAAAATACCTCCTATGGCCAGAAGAACCCCATACAAAGCCCATATTGTAAAAAAAAAAAAAATCTTTACTAAGGTAGTGGCGGCGGCTTAGTAGAGAAGACTCCTCTGGCAAGACCCGCACCCCTGCTGGCCGCCTCCCGCTACTACACTACTAGTACTCTTGGAATATTCTGCTTTCGCTAACGCTTGTATAATTCATTGGCAATACACATTATATATAAAATGAATATTTGAAATGGCGCTATTCCCAGGACTGTCCAGGACCTAAAACCCACACAACTGTACAGAAAGGAGAACGTGACTTGGCCGCACCTTTGAAAATAAAACATTACCATGATTCACGGAGCAAATTACCTAAACATTACTAATAACTAAATCTAAACAAACATTAACTTTGCAAAAAGAAAGTAATATAATAATACTTTTAGCATGAACAACAAAATATGTGAATATTCTTTAAACAATCAAAACAGTATTACAATAACTAAAAAACCTACATCCTATATATAAGAAAATAGAGGAAATGAGAGGAATTAGACGACAGTACTCTCTGTTCTCTCCGTCAGATATCCACATCACAGCGATACAACAGGAATGGTGGTGAACATGATGGCACTAGTAGTAGTAGTAGTAGTAGTAGTAGTAGTAGTAGTAGTAGTAGTAGTAGTAGTAGTAGTAGTAGTAGTAGGTATAGTATTAGCATTAGCAGTAGTAGTAGTAGTAGTAGTAGTAGTAGTAGTAGTAGTAGTAGTAGTAGTAGTAGTAGTAGTAGTAGCAGTAGTAGTAGTAGTAGTAGTAGTAGTACTAGAAATGGTATTAGTATTAGTATTAGCATTAGTAGTAGTAGTAGTAGTAGTAGTAGTAGTAGTAGTAGTAGTAGTAGTAGTAGTAGTAGTAGTAGTAGTAGTAGTAGTAGTAGTAGTAGTAGTAGTAGTAGTAGTAGTAGTAGTAGTAGTAGTAATAGTAGTAGTAGTTATTGTTGCTGTTGTTTTTGTAGTAGTAGTAGTAGTTATTGTTGCTGTTGTTTTTGTAGTAGTAGTAGTAGTAGTAGTAGTAGTAGTAGTAGTAGTAGTAGTAGTAGTACCAGTAGTACTAGTAGTAGTAGTAGTATTAGTAGTAGTTGTAGTAGTAACAATAGTAGTAATAGTAATAGCAGTAGTAGTGGTAGATGTTGTTGTTGTTGTTGTTGTTGTTGTTTTGTAGTAATAGTAGTAGTAGTAGTAGTAGCAGCTGTAGTAGTAGTAGTAGTAGCAACCCTCTTAAATAATATATTTCTTTAGGTATATAAGATGAATCGCATAGCTGTTGTAGTGTGGTTGGCTAACGACCGCATTATTACTGAATTATATGGAGAGATTACAAGAGTAATATGTAAATAGAAATATAGAGATAGGGAGAGAGGGAGAGATAGATATAGTTATGTTACCAAGGAGAAGAGAGGGTTCCCGGAGGCGGCCTCACACCCAAGGAATGCCCGCCTTTATCGAGTTCTCTAATCTCACCTACTACTACTGCTACTATTACTAGTACTACTAATATTAATATTTGCACTCCATGACTGTGACTCACTTAAAATTCCACAGTTTGATGTAATTACCGCTGTGCGAATAAACATTGACAATGGAATAAGCAACAATACTTCTTATTGAACTTGTGATGTATTCAAATATATATTGTCTTCTTTACCTCAGCCAGCGTTCGGGTTCCCATGGCGTAGTGGATAGAGTGACGGTCTTGGGGACTCGGGGTGGGCGACACCAGCGTTCAAATCACACACACACATGTGGTAAAATAAAATAATTATTGGAATTTAATTATTTAATATATTCTGGCGTTAGATGGGGAAATAGACCAAATTAAAAAAAAAAAAAAGGGCCCTCGTGGCTCAGTGGGTAGAGTGATGCACTTTGGGTTTGGAGTGAGGGATGTGAGGGGCGCATAGGTTCGAACCCCCTCTCGGAATTCACAAAAAATTCAAAGAGCATCCACTCCATCACTAAGTGTGCCTGACAAACACAGGCACGTGATGGAGCTGCCCACGGGGAGGAGGGGAGGTGAGTGCGCAGCGCCTTCCTTCTTCCCCAGGGGAGCAAGGCAGGCGTGTATGCGCCTCCTTACTCCCCCGGGAGAGATGGGGAGGTGAGTGCACAGCGCCTCCCTTCTCTCCCCACCCTGGCTGACCCTGGCAACCGACCCTGGCATCTCTTAAGGACCACGCTTCTGACTGACCCTGGCAACAACCGACCCTGGCACCTCTTAATGACCACCCTTCGGATTGACCATGTCAACCGACCCTGGCACCTCTTAAGGACCACCCTTCTGACTGACCCTGGCAACCGACCCTAGCATCTCTTAGGGACCACCCTTCTGACTGACCCTGGCAACAGACCCTGGCATCCCTTAGGGACCACCCTTCTGACTGACCCTGGCAACAGACCCTGGCATCTCTTAGGGACCACCCTTCTGACTGACCCTGGCAACAGACCCTGGCACTTCTTAAGTACCAACCACCCTTCTGACTGACCCTGGTAACCAACCCACCTGACTATGTGTGTGTGTGAGTTTGTGAGAGAGAGAGAGAGAGAGAGAGAGAGAGAGAGAGAGAGAGAGAGAGAGAGAGAGAGAGAGAGAGAGAGCATGGGATGTGTGTGTGCAGCACACCCCTACTCTCCCTGACTGTGAGAAAAAGAGAGAGGGAGAGAGAAAGAGAAAGAGAGCATGGGATGTGTGTGTGTCCCTACTCTCCCTAACTGTAAGAGAAAGAGAGGATGAGAGAAAGAGAGAGCATGGGAAGTGTGTGTGCAGCACATCCCTACCCTCCCTGACTGTGTGAGAGAAGGAGAGAGCAATGGACCATCCACCTGACTGACACTGGCAACTGTTGAGGGCCATCCACCTGACTGGCTGACTGGGCAGCCCCCATGTCAAAGTCAGGCTAGGACCTAACTTAGTAGCTAGAGAGAGAGAGAGAGAGAGAGAGAGAGAGAGAGAGCATGGGATGTGTGTGTGCAGCACGTCCCTACTCTCCCTGACTGTGAGAAAAAGAGAGAGAAAGGGAGAGAGAGCATGGGATGTGCAGCACATCCCTACCCTCCCTGACTGTGTGAGAGAAGGAAAGAGCAATGGACCACCCACCTGACTGTTGAGGGCCATCCACCTGACTGGCTGACTGGGCAGCCCCCGCCCCCTGTCAAAGTCAGGCTATGACCTAACTTAGCAACTGCAGAGAGAGAGAGAGAGAGAGAGAGAGAGAGAGAGAGACATTGGCAACTGTTAAGGGCCATTCACCTGACTGGCTGACTGGGCAGCCTCCCTCCCACAGTCAAAGTCAGGCTAGGACCTAACTTAGCAGCTGCAGAGAGAGAGAGAGAGCATGACACTGGCAACTGTTAAGGACCATCCACCTGACTGGCTGACTGGGCAGCCCCCCTCTACAGTCAGTCAGGCTTGGACCTAACTTATCAGCTGCAGAGAGAGAGAGAGAGAGAGAGAGAGAGAGAGAGAGAGAGAGAGACTGACATTGGCAACTGTTAAGGGCCATCCACCTGACTGGCTGACTGGGCAGCCCCTTCCCCCCTTACAGTCAAAGTCAGGCTAGGACCTAACTTAACAGCTGCAGAGAGAGAGAGAGAGAGAGAGAGAGAGAGAGAGAGAGAGAGAGAGAGAGAGAAAGAGAGACTGACACTGGCAACTGTTAAGGACCATCCACCTGACTGGCTGACTGGGCAGTCCCCTCCCCTACAGTCAAAGTCAGGTTAAGAAGTAACTTAGCAGCTGCAGAGAGAGAGAGAGAGAGAGAGAGAGAGAGAGAGAGAGAGAGAGGCTGACTGAGTCAAAGTCAGGGTAGGAACTTACATAGCAGCTCTAGAGAGAGAGAGAGAGAGAGAGAGAGAGAGAGAGAGATTACCATTTAGAATTTATTGCCATATTCCATGGTTTTTCTGACATGTATATAATAAATTCAGCGAATTTATATTTATAATGAGTCAATTTCAAAACTTGAAGTAGTAAAAACTCAAAGAAAGATTAAAAACAGTAAATCAAAATTCTAAAGCAATACATTTACGGGAAGGACATAAAAACAAATAAGTAAAACTCTAAAATAAAAATAAGTATAAGCAAGAAGATAAACAGATATTAGAATGCAAGAGGTGCAGCATGTGATCCCTGAGGCTTCTTCTAAATGTGTGGACATTTGTTATATCTTTAACTTCTTGAGGCAAGGCGTTCCGTGGCCCTTTGATCAAAATTGATTTCTGGCCTCTTGGTGTATAGAAATGATTTTGTTGCCTCGTGTTTCTCTGATTCATTTGAATAACCATATGTGATATTAATGTTGTGCATTAATATACATATTGAATTCTTTTTGTTTCTGTTTAGCCATTTTAGCATGATTTCACAGCCACTTTAGCAAAGAAGAATTTCTTGACTTTATTTTTAGCTGTCACCATATCAATTCAAAAGACTGAGAACAAGTGTTTGAATAACAATCTTTCTGTCCTTACTACTTAAAAACTCTTTTATTCTATTGATGAACATCAAAACGCTTTTTTAGTCAGTTCATGTGTGTGTCGAACAGCAAGTGTTTATCAAAGAAGACACCCAAGTTCTTTAAGGAGCCAGATGGTTTTATGGTTGTGTCACCAGCGTGTATTATAGTGTCACTATGCATTCTAGAAAGTAAAGTTCTGCTGCCAATGAACATACACTGAGTTTCATTCATGTTTAGTAGTAAACCATTTTTACTGAAATACCTTCATCTAATGTCTCTCATGTTTTTCTTATCAATTTAGGCAAGTTTTCAATTGAGTATGACAGTATGAATTGGGTGTCGTCTGCATATTGCACCAGTAAGCAGTCCTTTACTTCTATTCCAAGATCATTTACATTGTGAACAGTATTGGGCCTAGGATAGATCCCTGGGGAACACCGAAATTTACATTTACGAAAAGATTGTATTCTGTGGCTCAAATATTGTCTAAAAAAGAATAAGTCAATTCCCATATTGTGCATCTTTTTTTTAACAAAATATCATGGCTAACACTGCCGAACCTTAGACAAGGCACACAAGGTCAGTAAGGTTATTTTCTTATTGTATATGTTTTCATAGATTTTATTTGTAATTTTAGTTAAAGTCGTAATGGTTGATAAATTAGGTCTGAATCCATGTTGTGTGGCGTTTAGCAATTTATTAGACTCTAAAAATTTTACCAATTGAGTGGCTATCACCTTTTCAAGTATTTTAGATAGAACAGATAATCATGAAATAGGTCGGTAGTTGCCCAGATCAGATTCTCCATTTTTATGAATAGGAGTGACAAGAGAATGCTTCCAAGCAGTGGTAAAGACTCCGGTGACGATACAAGTGTTTATAATGCAGGTTAGATACGGTGCAATGACAGGTAAGGCATCTCTTAAGTTCTTAAGTTTTTTCATTGTGAGGATTACTGTGGCGACATCTGCGGGTTGAGGCCTGAAAAGCTCAGCGTTATGTGAAGATGTGGAGGTATTCATTGCTTGCGTCCCCGCTGGTACCTTGTTGTGACTTCTCAAAGGCCTTCCTGCCTACATCTACAAAATATTCATTCAGTTCATCCACTTTGTTGGCCATATATAAACACATACTGTCCTGGGACTTGGCAAAACCAAGTTTGTTTACTGCACGCCATGTGGCTGCTACATCTCCATTGTTCTCAATAATTTCATTGTTATGGAATGCAATCCTTGCTGCATGTATCATCTTTTTGACCTTTGTTTTGAGATCTTTATATTGAGTTTGTAGAGTGAGGTTGTTACGATCTTGTTTTAAAAGTGCTTGTGCGTTATTTCTTTCTGTAATCGCTGATCTGATGTCATCAGTCATCCAGGGTGCATATGGTCTTCTGACTTTTTTAGTTTTAAATGGAGCACATGTGTTTAAACAACAATGAAAGATGTCTGTAAAAATGTTCACTTGTTTGTTTACATCGTCAGTGTTAAATACTTCCCTTAATGCAGTACTTTCTTGACTTAACATATCACAAAAGATATCGGGAGAGTAGTCAGCCAGACAGCGAGCAGTTTTCGTGGCGGCGGTGGCACGTTTGGGTTGACGTAAGTTTACAGCAACAGTTATTAAGTCGTGATCGGCTATTGGACAAGGTTCAACATCAGAAGAAATAATTGTTTCTCGTTTGTTAGTAATAATAACATCGAGAAGAGTGGCACAGTGACTCGTCGTTCTAGTGGGTTTGTCAATGACTTGACACAGTCTAGTATTGGCTAAAATTGTCTTAAGATTACAGTTAAAGGATAAAAAGTCATCGTTAAAATCACCTAATACATAAAAGTTCTTCTTGGTCAGCAACAACTGCTTCAAAATTTCTCCTACGTAATTAAAAGTTTCAGTAGGTGCCTTCGGGTGACGATTCAAACATCCTACTATAATAGATGGCAATTTCCTGCATTGAAATGTTACCCACACATCTTCCACACCTGTGGGTCTGTCTAAGTGTATATGTAAAGGAGTTACATTACAAGTTTGCCTTACAAATATGCATACTCCGCCACCACGTCCTTTGTTTGTCACATCAAAAGATACTATAATTATCAAAATTAACAAACTTATCAGGACTTTCTGGGAGAAGCCAAGTCTCACTAACACAAAAGACGTCAGGATCTCTCTCTTTCATTAACAATTCCAATTCTACCTTGTTTCCTAGTATGCTTTGTACATTGACATGATCTATGGTAATAAAATCCTTTAATTTTGCAAGGTCAAAAGTATCGGCATCATCTTCGTTGCCAATTACCTAGTACGTGTTATACAGATCACACAGGTGACTCTTATGTCCTAGCTGTCTGCAAGATTGACATCTCAGTTTGTTGTCAAAACGGCAGCAGCAACAACAACAACAACAACAACAACAACAACAACAACAACAACAACAACAACAACAACAGCACCAGCAACAACAGCACCAGCAACAACAGCAACAACAACAACAACAACAACAGCAACAACAACAACAACA
>NC_059269.1:2225865-2238365 GCF_017591435.1 Portunus trituberculatus | reverse complement strand
ACTAATTTCTTTTGTTCTCATGTGCAGTTGATCCCAGAGCCTGAAAATATTCAAGGATTCCGTTACATTTGTTATACCTGCGACGAGGGTTTCTACATTGTCCTTTATGTCTAACAAGGTACTATGGTTGTCTTCAGTAACGTCTTGGAGTGCATCAAGTTTTCCTAATGATCCATCTAAGATGTTCATAAAGTGAGTGAAGTCGGCATAAGGACCTACGTACTCGTATATTACTTATATTTAGTCCATTCAAAGCCTTTACTGCTGCGGCTCTTTTGTCACTTATCGATTTCTTAAGCAAGTTATTTTCAATACTTTCACTTTTCTCTCTGATTATGGAAAGTTTCCTGAATACTCAGAGATTGTGTATATATCGTTCTGGTTTCCACTGTTTCCAGGCCCTTGTTTATTTTGCTCAAGTTATCCTGTACGTACGTTACCCTGTCCAAGTGTAGAACTACATTATCTGAGTGATTCCTTTCCGTGTCACATATTTTCTCGATTAATACATCTGGGCAAACTGAGGCTCATGTTGTTACCTACGAAGCTAAAAGAATGCAAGTGTTGTTGCATGTCTACCTATTAAATGAATTACAATCAACTCCTAATTCTGACAACATTTCATCAACATATGTATAGAAATCACATTCATATAGTTTTTCTTCGGCATCAATCGTCAGTTTTTCTACCTCTGCGCTATCATCTGATTCCATAATTTTCCAACCAATTTCATTCAATGAATTAATTACTTTCACATTTCTTAGTTGCAGCATTAATGTTTCTGACATGACTCCTCAATTTCTTCCTGTACTCATTTACATTTTCATCTTGTTCTACTCTCTTAGCAGTGTTATAACCTTCTAAGTTTTCTGGAGAATTTTCAGTTACTTTGTCCTTCTTGTTTATTAATCCTGAAGTACTAATTAGACCAGGCGCCAGTTTCAAATCGTTGAAGTGTCGTATGACCACTTCACCATCGTGCAAGTTCTCTAATTGAAATTTATTTCCAGAGGCAGCACATACTACTTTATAGGGCCCTGAGTACTTAGGTGAAAGTTTGTTACTGTTAGCAATTGGTACATGCAATTTAGCCATTACTATGTGTGTCAACTTTGTTGCCCTTATAAGAAATATATTTTGTTAATAAAAGACAGAAATAAAGCTCATCTTATTACATGCCGCACGTACCTACGGCGTTAGGGTTGCCATTTTCCCCAGTGGAAAGTACGTAATAGTAATAACTTAATTCAGCACTTCCCATCGCGGGAATCAATGCGATCTCCTCTTTTTTCATTGTTTCATAGCCTATTAATTAATCACCAGGGAAAACAGATCCTTCCACTACTACAGCTGATGTTATAGCGAAAACACTTTCCTGTTTCTACGGGCACAACTGTTTCCCCTAAAGTCTTCATAATGTCTCCTGTTACTCCCCGTAATTCGTAATTTGTTGGTTCAAGGAGTACAACTCCTGGTACCCTTTCTCTCAAGTGTTTTAAGCTAATAATGTTCACCTGTGCTCCGGTGTCTAGTAAAGTTTTACTTGGTTTTCCAAATACATGTCCTTCAATTACTGAGCCTATTTCTTGATAGGTTTCCATGCTGTTGATAAGTACTAATTGCGTTTCTTTTTCAGAGAATGCATCCGCGCACGGCTGTGCGACAGAACTTTTGTATCTTGGCAACTTTGTGATGGGTTTAGCCTCGTTCTGGTCCTTAGCAGGATTGCTATAGTCAAACCACGCTCTGGAGTCACTTTGGGTGGGGTCGGAAAAGGGGACTTCCCAGCTACAGAGTTGCCAAATCTCTCCCAGTACTACTAGGGCAATTAAAAAGGATTAGAGATCGCCTGACCCTATTAAGCATACACCACCCCGCCACCTCTCTCTCTCTCTCTCTCTCTCTCTCTCTCTCTCTCTCTCTCTCTCTCTCTCTCTCTCTCTCTCTCTCTCTGGATAATTTTGTAGAAAAGGGTAAAGAAAACTCCCAAAAAACTTTCTAAATAATATAAGATACCTATTCTGCTTTCGACTTATTTTCCACACCACCACTGAGGTATAAGTCAAGGTTCTAGGAAGTAGTTATATACGTTGTATATAAGTTCCTTCTCTCGGCTGTGTATTGGTCCGCCACGATTCGTGACGCTTCCTTCCATCTTGCTGGGTGGGTGGCCAGGTGATGAATAAATGACCTTGACCCACCTTAATCCCCGACCCTGACCTGCCTGCCTTCCCAGCAGACCTACCTGACAACCCCGCAAAATAGCGTTGCCACGTGTCGTGCTATTTATGTATGTATACTAATTGTTATTATCTATATTACAATACTACAGTGCATTCATAACACTACAAACCCTTATTGAATCTAAAAAGTGTTTAATGGGAAATAAAACATAATAATAATGGAATATGGCAATATATTCTAAATTCTAATTCTCTCTCTCTCTCTCTCTCTCTCTCTCTCTCTCTCTCTCTCTCTCTCTCTCTCTCTCCTGACCAGCACCTGCCAGTCTCATAATGCTGCCCCTCCCTCTAGACCACCTCCTGATACTCTCATAATGCTGTCTCTCCTTCTAGACCACCTCCTGCCAGCCTCATAACGCTTTCCCACCCTCTAAACCACCTCCTGCCAGCCTCATAACGTTATCCCTTCCTCTAGACTACCTGCCAGCCTCATAACACTCTTCCTCCCTCTAAACCACCTGCCAGCCTCATAAAGTTCTCGCTCTCTTCAAACCACCTCCTGCCAGCCTCATAACGCTCTCCCTCCCACTAAAACACCTTCTGCCAGTCTCATAACGCTATCTCTTCCTCAAAACCACCTCCTGCCAGCCTCATAACGCTCTCTCTCCCTCTAGACCACCTCTTTCCAGCCTCATAACGCTATCCCTTCCTCTAGACCACCTGCCAGCCTCATAACTCTCTCCCTCCCTCTAGACCACCTCCCGCAAGCCTCATAATGCCGTCCCTCCTTCTAAACCACCTCCTGCCATCCTCATAACGCTGTCCCTCCCTGTAAACCACCTCCCGCCAGCCTCATAACGCTCTCCCTCCCTCTAGACAACATGCCAGCCTCATAACGCTGTCCCTCCCTCTACACAACCTGAAAGCCTCATAACGCTGTCCCTCCCTCTAAACCACCTCCTGCCAGCCTCATAACGCTGTCCCTCCCTCTACACAACCTGACAGCCTCATAACGCTCTCCCTCCCTCTAAACCACCTCCTGCCAGCCTCATAACGCTCTCCCTCCCTCAAGACCACCTCCCGCCAGTCTCATAACGCTGTCCCTCCCTCTACACAACCTGAAAGCCTCATAACGCTGTCCCTCCTTCTAAACCACCTCCTGCCAGCCTCATAACGCTGTCCCTCCCTCTACACAACCTGACAGCCTCATAACGCTCTCCCTTCCTCTAGACCAACTCCTGCCAGCCTCATAACGCTGTCCCTCCCTCTACACCACGTGACAGCCTCAAAACGCTCTCCCTCCCTCTAGACCAACTCCTGCCACCCTCATAACGCTGTTCCTCCCTCTACACTACATGACAGCTTCATAACGCTCTCCTTCCATTTAGACCACCTCCTGCCAGCCTTATAACGCTGTCCCTCCCTCTACACCACCTGACAGCCTCATAACGCTCTCCCTCCCTCTAAACCACCTCCTGCCAGCCTCATAACGCTTTCTCTCCTTCTAAACCAACTCCTGTCAGCCTCATAACGCTCTCCCTCCCTCTAGACCACCTCCCGCCAGCCTCATAACGTTGTCCCTCCCTCTACACCACCTGACAGCCTCATAAAGCTCTCCCTCCCTCTAAACCACCTCCTGCCAGCTTCATAACGCTCTCCCTCCCTATAGACCGCCTCCTGCCAGCCTCATAACGCTGTCCCTCCTTCTATACCACTTGGCAGCCTCATAACGCTCTTCCTCCCTCTAGACTACCTCCTGCCAGCCTCATAACGCTGTTCCTCCCCCTACACCACCTGATAGCCTCATAACGCTCTCCCTCCCTCTAAACCACCTCCTGCAAGCTTAATAACTCTCTTTCTCCTTCTAAACCACCTCTTTCCAGCCTCATAACGCTCTTCCTCCCTCTAGACCACCTCCTGCCTGTCTCATAACGCTGTCCCTCCCTCTACACCACCTGACAGCCTCATAACGCTCTCCCTCCCTCTAAACCACATCTTGCCAGCCTCATAACGCTGTCCCTCCCTTTACACCACCTCATGTAAGCCTCATAACGCTCTCCTTCCCTCTACACCACCTCCTGCCAGCCTCATAACGCTGTCCCTCCCTCTAGACAACCTCCTGCCAGCCTCATAACGTTCTCCCTCCCTCTATATCATCTCCTTCCAGCCTTATAACGCTCTCCCTCCCTCTAAATCACCTCCTGCCAGCCTCATAATTCTGTCCCTCCCTCTAGACTCCCTCCTGCCAGCCTCATAAAGCTCTTCCTCCCTCTAAACCACCTCTTGCCAGCCTCATAACGCTGTCCTATCCTCTAAACCACCACCTGGCAGCCTCATAACGCTCTCTCTCCCTCTAAACCACCTACCGCCTGCCTCATAACGCTGTCCCTCCCTCTAAACCACCTCGTGCCAGCCTCTTAACGCTGTCCTTCCCTGTAGACCACCTCCTGCCAGCCTCATAACGCTCTCCCTCTTTCTAAACCGCCTCCCGCCGGCCTCATAACGCTGTCCCTCCCTCTAGACCACCTCCTGCCAGCCTCATAACGTTCTCCTATCCTCTAAACCACCTCCAACCAACCTCATAACACTCTCCTTCCTTCTAGACCACTTCCAGCCAGCCTCATAATGCTCTCCCTCCCTATAGACCTCCTCCTGCTAGCCTCAAAACACTCTACCTCCCTCCAGACCACCTCCTGCCAGCCTCATAACGCTCCTCTTCACCACAGACCACCTCCTTCAAGCCTCATAACTCTTCTTTTCACCACAGACCACCTCCTGCCAGCCTGATAACGCTCTCCTTCCTTCTATACCACCTCCTGCCATCCTTATAACGCTCTCCTTCCTTGTATACCACCTCCTGCCAGCGTCATAAATTCCTTCCTGCTTCTCCTCCAGTATATTCAACAAGTCTCATAATATTCACTATGCCTGCTGCCTCCTGCCTGCCTCATGACGCTTACCTCCCAATGATCAGCTACAGCCAGGCGCAAAGGCTTTCAGAAACCCTCATATCTTTACCTCATAGCATAGATATATTCTCGGCGTCTTATTTTATTTTTATTACATTTTTTTTCCAAGTCATCTGCGACACCCACTATTTGCTGCTCAGTTTTACTTTCCACAAACACACAAACACATACACCAAATCTTACCTCACCTGCAACTTTCTTCCACGAGATACACATTTTCAGTCATTTAAACAGTTTTTTTTTATTCTTTCCCTTTAAGAGATTCACACAGATTCAAATTTATTTCTAGTCTTTCCGTTCCTTCAGGCTATCGTTCCGTGCGGCCGCTTTTTTAGAGTGCCCTGGCGCCACCTGGACTCTTCCGCACTTTACCTTCCCACCCGCCCAATGAAGCCCGCTCCCTCAGCATCACCGGCCCTGAAAAATGCACCCCGCAGTCTTTTCAATCTATGTTTTTTTTTTTCATAAAGCACATTAAAAACATATAAATAAGTCATTTTAACAACCATAATGTATATACTTTTTTTTGACTGCTTTTTTGAGTGTCCTTGCCTGGAATGCTGTAAACCACCAAAATAACACATTTGTTTATATATTTCAGTTATTTAAACAAATAGTGTTTATATACGCGTTTTCCCTGCATTTCTTTGTTTTAGTGTGTAAAAAGCAAAAAACCGCGAAAATAACATGTTTTTGTTACTTTTATTTCGTTTCTCTATTTTGGCTTAATTTCATCAATTTCAAATGAATTTAATGTGTAACATTTTCAATCGATATAGTGTCTTTTTTATAAGAATCCTTAAAAACATATAAATGAGAAATTTTAACAAATATTCTCTATATACTTGTTTTGACTGCATTTGCTGAGTTTTGGTGCATAAAATGCTGGAAAACACCAAAATAACCCATTTTTTACATACTTCAGTTCCTTAAACAAATAGCGTGTATATACTCGTTTTCCTGCATTTCTGTGTTTTGCTGCATAAAAAGCACAAAACCAATAAAATAACATTTTTTTTACTTCTATTTAATTTTTCTGTATTGGCTTATTTTTATCAATTTTCTCGTTTTAAAGTGAAACAATGTAAAATTTCTTCAATATACGAAATTATGAATGGAAATAATTTTTTTTCTTTTCATAAATCTCCTAAAGACATATAAATAAGACGGTTTAACATATATTGTTTAGAAAATTATTTGCTAGATGTTTTGAATTTTGGTGCATAAAATGCTGGAAATAACCAAAATACCACATTTTTTACATATATCAGTTCCTTAAACAAATCGTGTTTATATACGCGATTTGCATGCATTTCTGTGTTTTGGTACAGAAAAGCTTAAGTCTAATAAATGAACACGTTTTCGTTACTTTTATTTATTTTTTCTTTCTTAGCTTCTTTTCATCAGATTTATCGGTTTGAAGGACAATGAGGCAAAATGACTTAATTGATAGTTTTTTTTTTCAGAAAACACCTTAAAAACACATAACTAAGACGTTTTAACAAATATAATGTATATACTTGTTTTGACAGATTTTCTGAGTTTTTTGTGCCTAAAATGTTGTAAATCACTAAAATAACCCTTTTATATATATATATATATATATATATATATATATATATATATATATATATATATATATATATATATATATATATATATATATATATATATTTATATTATATCCTTATACGCTTTTTGCCTGCATTTCTGTGCTTTGGTGTACAAAAAGCTGAAAACCCACTAAAATAACACGTGTTTGTTACTTACATTTCGTTTCTCTGTTATGGATTGTTTTCATCAATTTTCTCGTTTTAAAAGTGTAATTATGTAAAATTAATTCAATATACAAAATTTTCAATCGAGATAGTTTTTTTTTTATTCATAAAACACCTTGAAAATATATAAAGAAGACTTTTAACAAATATTGTGTACACACTTGTTTTGCCTGCTTTTCTGAGTTTTGATGCATAAAATTGTAACTGGCCACTTCACGATGCTCAAACGGGAGCAAAGTCCCTCCGTATGTAGTCCTATAAGAGCTATTAGCCTGGCTTCCCTCACAACGCTATTCTTTGCCCAAACGTACCTGTAAAGCTAAGCGCTATTGTTTCACGTAAGGGATAAGCAACAGAGTGAGTACCCTTCTTGGTTCATTGAGAAAAAATCACAGTAGTCATTACTAGTATTATTAGTATTAGTATTGGTGTGCGTGTATGTAAATGTGTGACATGTGCAAGTGTGAGACGAAATAAAAAGGAAAAGGATGTATGTGTTATGTCTGTGGAGGAAAGTAAAAGAAGTTAGTAGTCAGTAGACAGTTTTAGGAAAATGTGTAATGTGACTTGTTGAGTGATTGAATAGAGCATGGGACTTAAGAGTGGTATGGAAGAAAATGGGTGTGTGTAAGGACACACTACAATACTCCCACCCTAGTGACGAGGGAGTAGGAACGAAATTTTGCTGTTACTGTCCCGGTGTTCGTGTGTGGCTTTTGTGCTTGTGCTTCAGGTGTTGAAGCTGCCGTTGCAGTGTCTCGTGCCATCTGCTGAGTCGTGCCTCGGTGGTGCTGAAGAGAGCGCCGAGCGTGATACCTGTGACGGTGGAGCAGCGGTTGTGTCGATCGTGCAAGCGTGGTGCGTTGAGGATCGCGGCTGCTTGATGTGTCGGGCTTGACCAGCTTGAGACGGTGTCAGCGTGTTGTTTCGGTTCTAGCAGCTTTGATGTTGAGATTCATGCCGTACCGTATCGTGGAGCTTGGCAGAGTAAGACTGGAGGTGGAGAGCATGCAGTTGCTGCGTGGCGTAGAGCAGGGTGACGTGAGACATTGTGGCGTAGGGCATAGAAATGTAAAATGACATGAATATACAAAAATTTCAATCGAAATAGTTTTTTTTCTGAAAATTTAAAAAACAGATAAGTATGACGTTTTAACAAATATAGTGTATATACTTGTTTTCTCTGCTTTTCTCAGTTTTGTTGCATAAAATGCTGTAAACAACAATTTTTTTTTTGTATATTTTAGTTCCTTAAACAAATAGTGTGTAATTACGCGTTTTACCTGCATTTGGTGCATAAAAAGCTGAAACCCACTAAAATATCTCTTTTTTGTTACTTCTCTTTCATTTTTCTCTATTGGATTATTTTCATTAATTTCCTCGTTTTAAAGTGTAACAATGTAAAACGACTTGTATATACAAAATTTTCATAAAACTCCAAAAACTTATAAATAATAACTTTTAAAAGATATTGTCTGTATACTTGTTTTGCCTGCATTTCTGAGTTTTGGTGCGTAAAATGATGGAAAACACCAAAATAACCCATTTTTTTACACTTTTCAGTTCCTTAGACAAATAATGTGTATATTCGCTTTTCTCTGTTTTTTTTTTCTCTTTTGTGTGTGAGTGTATTTTGGTGCATAAAAAACTCAATTTTGTTAGAATCCTTTCTCTTTGTTTATGGCTTTGCTAATGTAGCCAACGAATCCAGTAGAAGAAACATTTAACCCGAGAAGTTTACCAGCTTTGATAGTTTCTATTTCTTTATCATTACCAATAATTTTCTTTGATTTGTATTGGGCCATAGGTATAATCTTAAACTTTTCTTCACTAGTCTTTATTTTCCATTTCTTTTCAAATTGATCTATTCTTTCGATCTCTCGTTCAACTTTTATTTTCATCATTGATTTGGATTTACTTGCGGTTGTTATCATCTGGGCTATATCATCGGCATACATTGTGTCTGTGCAACATATTCGGGTAGAGGGAGGTCATTAGTGTAAAAGTGTTGGTGATAAAACGCTGCCCTGTGGGACGCCACTTAATATTTTTGTTTTTCTCTTATCTAAGAAAGTACACAGTATTTTTTTCCGAAATGTGAGGGAGTTCCTCATCTCAATACTTTATATTTAAGGCCATTATGCCACACCTTATCAAAAGTTTTAGCAACGTCTCTTAAGACCAGATATACCTGTTTCTTATCTGCTAGTGCATGAGCAACAGTCTCATACGTAGTTGTAATTGCAGTGGGTGTTCCTTTATATGGCCTAAATCCATGCTGTCTTTCTTTTAATATATTTTTTTCAGATATAAATGTATTTAATGTTGCTAGTAAGGCTCTTTCTAAGATCTTGCCTGCTACTTCTAATAATGATATAGGACTGTAATTTATTGGATTTACAAGACTTTTGTCTTTTTAAGGTATACATTCAATAATTGCTTGTTTGAAGACATTTGGAAAATATCCCGTTGTCAAACATGCGTTAAAGACGTTTTTTAGTTGTTCAATGGTTTTAACAATGCATTTCTCTAATATTTGTATGTTTATTTTAGTACGCCGCGGAGCTTTCTTTTTAGATCTCCTAATGTAATATTTTATTTCCTTTAAGGTGATTTCTATTGTGTGATAGTTTCCGTTATTTAGTGTGTTCATATCGACTGTTTGGTACGTGTTCACTCTGTTGATATTAATGTTAATGTAACAATCAATATGGTCTGAATGCTGGATACCAAAATGTCTTTCTTCCTCTTCCGTGATTCTAAAAACATATCTCCACCTTTTTTCCATTAGGTTACTCTTTTCTTGATCTGTAAAGTATTTATTTCCCTCTGTGTCTTTCATGTAGTTTGTGTGAGTTATCTTCTTTCCTTTTAAAGTTTTGATTTTGTTCCAGAAATGTTTACTATTTTAGCTGTTCTTTGATATAAAAGTTAATTTTTCCTTCCAGTTTTTATTATAAGATTTCTTCTACCGTTCTCGTAATTCAGTTTCAATTCTTAAGTATTCTCTATATACCAAACATTTCTGCAAACTGTTTTAGGTTTATAAACCGGCCCTCCAGATACCTTATCTCACGTGTTACTTTTAATTGACATATAAACTGATGGGTTGACTTTGGTGTAGCTGCATTCATTGCGTTTTTCACTACTTTTATCCAGTTCATTGTTGCCTTTTCCAGCTGTACTGTATTATTGCCATCGACATTTGTGACATCAGTTTGTGAATCTAGTTTGTGTTGAAACAAATCCCGGTCAGCTCTATGTATTCTATATATTTCTGGTTTTTCATTAATGAGTGGAGTTGTGGAGACTTTAAATATAACTGGAAAATTATCAGAAGTAGTTATTTTTCCTGTTTAAATAACGATGTTTATTAGAAAAAAAAATATTTGGATTAGTTGACGAATTTTGATTGAAAAAAAGCTGAAAAATGTGGTCTGATATGTATTAACTTTCCTTGATTAATGATATTTGTTAAACTTTTTCCCACAATATTACTATTTTTGTTACCAAAAACATTGTTCTTAGCATTAAAATCTACCAGAATATAAGTTGGAATGTTATTACTGAGAAGTGTGTGCATATCTGGGTAAGGTAGATACGGACGTCTGGAAGGTAGATAGGTGGTGGCTGTTATAACTGATCCTAAGCTTGTTTCTCTTTATGTAGCGAGAAAATCAGTAACAAAATCATCATACAGTTTGTGCTTAATGTTATATTTTACAGCAACTGCAGAGCCATCAGATAAATTTTCACTATAATTGACTTTGTATACTCTGTATCCAGGAATTTTCATTTCATCAGTCGATTTTAACCCATGACTATTAACTAAAATAAGATCTGGATTGCTAGAAAGATACTGCTTGTTTGTGTTCCAGTTCAGGAATTATGTTACAAAAATTTCAGTTTACGATTAATGATGTGATTTTTTTCCTGAGGCGTGGATCCCTTCCTTGCAATGGTGAACGCTCCTGATCAAGCTCACATCTTATTTACCGGTATTCATCTGGTTCCGCCTCGAGCCAGCACTTTGTTAATTCTATATTCTCTTTGCCTGCTTTCCTCAAAACCTGGTCTTCTGTATATTCTTTATTTGTGTATCTATATTTGTAAGTGTTATTTTGAATTCCTTTAACAAGATATTCTGCTGTAAAGTTATTTGGACACCCCTTGTTTTTTGTATTATAAAACTGCAGCCCTAAGTCACTCCAACGTCTTGCTGATGCATCAGTGACGCACTACTTACATTTAATTCTCCAAGGCTTCTTTGTCTACTTAAGGTGGCCTTTTGTTCTAAGGTAACTGACTCAGGGATTGTGTATCTTCACTTGCTGCAGCTGCTTCTGTTATATTAATGTCATTATCAGGTATTACTAAGTTTGGTAGATTATATGCTTTCAGTATTTCATCAAGTTCTTGAGCATAGCAACCTGGTTTCTCTTGGATTTTACTCTGTGCATGAGCAACACATATATTTATTTTAAGAAGTTCTTCTTTAGTGATTTAAGGATAATTAGAGTTATAGTTAGGCAAATTTGTTGAAGTGTTGACTTGCACAACATTAGAATAAGTCATTTTCTGTTTTTCATTTTCTTGAGCCCTTTTCTCTTTTAGAAACTCATTCCTTTTAATACATTTCATAGCCAGCAAGCTGTGATTCTCTCCACAATTCAGATATTTTTTTTATGTTGTTCCTTGCATTGATGCCAGACATGCCCCTCAGTACCACACTCCGAACAAAGTTTATAGTCTCTATTCTTTGGACATTCATTAGTATAATGGTGCTCTAAGGCAAAGCATCTCATACAGCATTTAATTGGTATGGACATATCAAGTTTGTGCTGAACGCATAACAGAGGTGTTACATTCCTCATTCTTTTTCTCAACCTAAACCTTCTAAGCCTTGGTTTAACTCAGCCTGTTCTCGTGCTATACATGATAGAGATGTTGCCCACAAAAGGTACTTGAGAGTTCCATCTCCTGAATCTCATGCACTTTATATCTCTGCCCAGAATCATGCCAAGTCTGTTCTTCAACTTGCCAAACACTCTTTCATAAATAGGAAATCTCTTGTTAAAACAGCTTCTATGAAGTTAGGTGTTCTGAGGCGTCTCCGCCAGTTTTTCTCGCCTCTCCAACTGCTTACTCTGTATAAGGGCCTTATCCGTCCCTGTATGGAGTACTCTTCGCATGTTTGGGGGGGTTCCAGTCACACAGCTTTGCTTGATAAGGTGGAATCGAAAGCTCTTCGTCTCATCAACTCTCCTCCTCTGACTAACTGTCTTCAGTCTCTTTTTCACCGCCGAAATGTTGTATTCCTTTCTATATTTTATCGCTATTTTCATGGTAACTGTTCTACTGATCTTGCTAACTGCATGCATCCCCTCCTGCTGCGGCCACGCTGCAGAAGGCTTTCTTCCTCTCATCCCTATTCTGTCCAACTCTCTAATGCAAGAGTTAACCAGTACGCTCAATCATTCATCTCTTTCACTGGTAAACTCTGGAACTCCCTCCCTGCATCTGTATTTTCAAATTCCTACAACTTGTTTTCTTTTCAGAGGGAGGTATCG
>NC_059269.1:2206100-2225365 GCF_017591435.1 Portunus trituberculatus | reverse complement strand
TTCCTACCAGGTGGTTGTAATACTTGAATTACTCACACACCACGTGCTCGCTGCATCTACACTCCATAGACATCTGTTCATTTTCCTCATGTAATTTATAATGATACACCTCTCCCTCCACCCTCCCCAACACATACAGAGAGAGAGAGAGAGAGAGAGAGAGAGAGAGAGAGAGAGAGAGAGAGAGAGAGAGAGAGAGAGAAATACTGCACTGTACATACATTCATTTTCGTAAAATGGATACATAAGAATAAGTACTACATCATACGCGCGCACACACACACACACACACACACACACACACACACACACACACACACACACATAAACAAATAGATAGACAAATGAAAAAAAAGAATAAATAAACAAAAAAAAAAAAAAAAAAAAAAATGGCAAGCCTCTTAACGTGTAGCCCCTGTTCACCTAGCAGTAAAATAGGTACGGGATGTAACTCGAGGGGTTGTGGCCTCGCTTTCCCGGTGTGTGTTGTGTGTGATGTGGTCTCAGTCCTACCCGAAGATCGGTCACTACGAGCTCTGAGCTCTTTCCGTAGGGGAAAAGCTGGCTGGGTGATAAGCAGATGACCGTGGTGAATAACACTTAGTTTGTTTATCGACTAAACATAAACACAACATTCCATACATGTACTGTACATAATAACAAGGACTGTCATCATTTATGTACAAAGAGTGATGAGCGAATACATTCAAGGGTAAATGAAGAATAAATAACTATGGAGTAGGCAGTAGTCACCTGCCGCCCGGCGGAATACTCCAGGAGAGGTACTTACGGGGATGTAGGCAGTGCTGCAGACTGAGTGATTCCCCGTGTCCTCTCTTCCCGGTTCCCTTTATGGTCTCATTTATACAATTGAGCAGCTGCAGCCTGCCCTCTAAAGACAACTTCTACTACTTCCTACACTACACTACAACACCTTACACTTTTACACTCTCTTCAAATCAAAATTTAATAATGGCTTCACCACGCCCTGCCTCGAGTCCCCTCTGGGAGGGACCATAAATGTCCCCAGGTCGGACTGCCCTCTGCTGTCGACCTTGGGTGTCTTGACACTTCATCTAATACTTTCACTATCAATTTCTGCAACATTCGTGGCCTTCGTTCTAATTTTCAATCTGTGGAACACCACCTCTCCTCTACTAAACCTCATCTTCTCTTCCTAACCGAAACACAGTTGTCTGTGACTACTGACAGCAGCCCTTTTCTGTTCCCTCCTACTTGCTCTATCCTCATTTTCAATCCAAAGCTGGATGTTGCGCATACGTGCGTAACGACACCACTTGCTCTCGTGCCCACAATCTTGAATCTTCAGAATTTTCTACCATCTGGCTAAGACTTCAATGTCACTCTCTAACTAAATTCATCTGTGCTGTATACCTCTCACCTAATTCCTCTGACTATGTAAAATTCTTTGACTATTTGACTTCCAAGGTGGAGCACATCTTATCTCACTTTCCTTTTGCTGAGATCTCCATTTTAGGGATTTCAATGTTCACCACCAGCTTTGGCTTTCATCTTCTTTCACTGACCAACCTGGTGAACAAACCTTCAACTTTGCTATCCTTCATGACCTAGAGCAGCTAGTGAAGTTCCCTACCCGTATTCCTGACCGCCTTGGAGACACGCCCAACATTCTTGATCTTTTCCTAACCTCCAACCCTTCTGCTTACTCTGTTAAACTTTCCTCTCCGTTGGGCTCCTCCGACCACAATCTAATTTCCGTTACCAGTTCTATCACTCCAGTGCAGCCTCAGGACCCGCCTAAGCGGAGGTGCTTCTGGCATTTTAACTCTGCTAAGTGGGAGGAACTAAGGCAGTACTATTCTGATTTCCTTGGGATGATTATTGTTTTCATGTCAGAGATCCTTCTCTTTGTGCCGAGCGCATAACAGAGGTGATTATCTCTGGCATGGAGCTACATTCCTCATACTTTCTCTAACCCTAAAGCTAAAAAGCCTTGGTTTAACTCTGCTTGTTCTCGTGCTGTCAATGATAGAGAGGCGGCTCACAAACGGTTCCGTAGCCATCCAACTGCTGAAACTCATGCCCTATATATTTCTGCCCGTAATCATGCCAAATCTATTCTCCAACTTACTAAAAACTCTTTCATCAATAGAAAATGTCAAAGTCTTTCCAATTCTAACTCCTCTCGAGATTTCTGGCATCTAGCCAATAATATCTCTAACAACTTTACTTCTTCGTCTTTCCCTCCTTTACTTCATCCAGATGGCTCTACAGCTGTCTCTTCTTTTTCTAAAGCTGAACTCTTCGCTCAAACCTTTGCTACCAACTCAACTTTGGATGATTCTGGGCATATTCCTCCTACTCCTCCACCCTCTGACTACTTCATCCCTAAAATTAAAATTCTTTATAAAGACGTTTTCCTGGCCCTCTCTGGCCTTGATTCTCGGAAGGCTTACGGTCCGGATGGAGTCCCTCCTGTTGTTCTCAAAACTGTGCTTCCGAACTCGCTCACTGCCTGGTCAAACTCTTTCATCTGTGTCTCTCTACTTCTATTTATCCTTCTTGCTGGAAGTTTGCTCACATTCAACCTGTCCCTAAAAGGTGACCACTCCAATCCTTCTAACTACCGCCCTATAGCTTTGATTTCCTGCCTTTCTAAAGCCTTTGAGTCTATCCTTAATAGGAAGATAATGAGGCATCTATCAGCTCACAACCTTCTCTCTGATTGCCAGTATGGTTTCCGTAAAGGCAGATCTACTGGTGATCTTCTTACTTTCCTAACTGAATCTTGGTCATCCTCTTTTAGGGACTTCGGTGAAACCTTTGCTGTCGGCCTTGACATATCGAAAGCCTTCGATAGAGTCTGGCACAAATCTTTAATTTCTAAACTACCCTCCTACGGATTCTATCCTTCTCTCTGTACCTTCATCTCCAGTTTCCTTTCCGATCGTTCTATTGCTGCTGTAGTAGACGGTCACTGTTCTTCCCTAAAACTATCAACAGTGGTGTTCCACAGGGTTCTGTCCTATCACCCACTCTCTTTCTATTATTCATCAATGATCTCCTAAATCTGACTCAATGCCCTATCCACTCCTATGCTGATGATACCACCCTGCATTATTCAACAGCGTTCAACAGACGCCCAACCCAACAACAATTAAATGACTCAAGGCGAGATGCTATAGGACGCCTAACTTCTGATCTTTCACTTGTTTCTGATTGGGGCAGAGAAAACCTGGTTTTGTTCAATGCCTCAAAAACTCAATTTCTACAACTATCGTTGATAAATTAGGTCTGAATCCATGTTGTGTGGCGTTTAGCAATTTATTAGACTCTAAAAAGTTTACCAATTGAGTGGCTATCACCTTTTCAAGTATTTTAGATAGAACAGATAATAATGAAATAGGTCGGTAGTTGCCCAGATCATCAGATGCTCTATTTTTATGAATAGGAGTGACAATAGAATGCTTCCAAGCAGTGGTAAAGACTCCGGTGACGATACAAGTGTTTATAATGCAGGTTAGGTACGGTGCAATGACAGGTAAGGCATCTCTTAACAATGAATATGGAATCTGGAATGATCCACATGAACTGGTGTTCTTAAGTTTTTTCATTGTGAGGATTACTGTGGTGGCATCTGCGGGCTGAGGCCTGAAAAGCTCAGCGATATGTGAAGATGTTAGAGTGTGGAGGTATTCATTACTTGCGTCCCCGCTGGTACCTTGTTGTGACTTCTCAAAGGCCTTCCTGCCTACATCTACAAAATATTCATTCAGTTCATCCACTTTGTTGGCCATAGATAAACACATACTGTCCTGGGACTTGGCAAAACCAAATTTGTTTACTGTTATGGAGTGCAATCCTTTCTGCATGTATCATCTATTTGACCTTTGTTTTGAGATCTTTATATTGAGTTTGTAGAGTGAGGTTGTTACGATGTTGTTTTAAAAGTGCTTGTGCGTTATTTCTTTCTGTAATCGCTGATGTGATGTCATCAGTCATCCAGGGTGCATATGGTCTTCTGACTTTTTTAGTCTTAAATGGAGCACATGTGTTTAAACAACAATGAAAGATGTCTGTAAAAATGTTCACTTGTTTGTTTATATTGTCAGTGTTTTAATGCAGTACTTTCTTGACTTAACATAACACAAAAGACATCGGGAGAGTAGTCAGCCAGATAGCGAGCAGTTTTCGTGGCGGCGGGGGCACGTTTGGGTTGACGTAAGTTTACAGCAACAGTTATTAAGTCGTGATCGGCTATTGGACAAGGTTCAACATCAGAAGAAATAATTGTTTCTCGTTTGTTAGTAATAATAACATCGAGAAGAGTGGCACAGTGACTCGTCGTTCTAGTGACCTATAGTCTAGTATTGGCTAAAATTGTCTTAAGATTACAGTTAGAGGATAAAAAGTCATCGTTAAAATCACCTAATACTTAAAAGTTCTTCTTGGTCAGCAACAAATGCTTCAAAATTTCTCCTACGTAATTAAAAGTTTCAGTAAGTGCCTTCGGGTGACGATACAAACTTCCTACTATAATATAAGGCAATTTCCTGCATTGTAATGTTACCCACACATCTTCCACACCTGTGGGTCTGTCTAAGTGTATATGTAAAGGAGTTACATTAAAAGTTTTCCTTATAAATATGCATACTCCGCCACCACGTCCTTTGTCACATCTAAAGATACTATAATTATCAAAATTAACAAACTTATCAGGAGTTTCTGGGAGAAGCCAAGTCTCACTAACACAAAGGACGTCAGGATCTCTCTCTTTCATTAACAATTCCAATTCTACCTTGTTTCCTAGTATGCTTTGTACATTAACATGCTCTATGGTAATAAAATCCTTTAATTTTGCAAGGTCAAAAGTATCGGCATCATCTTCGTTGCCAATTACCTAGTACGTGTTATACAGATCACACAGGCGACTCTTATGTCCTAGCTGTCTGCAAGATTGACATCTCAGTTTGTAGTCAAAACGGCACTGTGTCTGGCGATGGTTAACTCGCCGCAGTTGTAGCAGCCTTTTCTCACCCTCGCGCCTCTACCATTAAATGCTCGTGTATTAATGTGTGGCTCCCTATCTGTGTTACTGTGCGATTGTGGGATGAAGCATAGCATGACTACGTGTGTGAAAGGTTTTCAAAAAAGGATTAGCATTGTTAGCAAAGGCGTGTGCTTTGTTATTTCTTTGGTGGTTTATACTGGGCTGTCCTATCACTTCTCTTTTGATGTTATTCCATTTCGGAGATAGTCTAACTGAGGGACACTGTTTACTAAAGGTGTGAGACAATCTAAGTACTCAGAGAGAGAGAGAGAGAGAGAGAGAGAGAGAGAGAGAGAGAGAATTTATAGTAATTTTTTGTTGTGATGGAGGGCGAAGAGGAGGAGGAGGAAGAGTATAATAAGGAAAAAAAAGTTTAAAATACTAAGAAAGTGAATAACGCTAATGATAATAATACAAATATTCTTTTTCCATAAAGGGAGTGAATGTGTGGAAGGAGGGAAGTGTTAGCACAAGGAGTGTACAAAAGAGGGAAAGGCAGGTAAGAAGACCACACCTGCTGCTGGAGTCAAAGGTAACTGATCTGGTCTAACCTCACGTATAGTTCGCGTGAGAGAAAAACGGCAGCCACTAATGATCCGTTTGTGGCAACTCACAAAGAAAATAAGCGGGTGAGGGCAGGTTTCATTTTAGCTTGTGGATGAGCACGTGCCGGCTTCAGTCCCCCACCACGACCATCACCACCCCGAAGCAGCGATTTGGTCTTACACTACTTCACCTTCACATTCTTTAGTTCACTCCAGTTATTCATTTTTTTTTTTTGTTATATGAGTTCATTTCATTTAGAATACTCTTCCATACTTTTTTTCAGTTATTTTTTAATTGTTGTGCCTTATAATTATCTTAAGTATATCTTAACTATGATATTACTATTTTGCCATACTCGTAATGCTTAAACTTGCATTTCTAAAACTTGTCTTCTTATTCAATTCAGTAAATATTGTGCTTTATGTTTTTGTGACATTACTCTGTCTTGTTTCTTACCTCTTTCCTGGTAGCAATCTGGCAAATACTACCCTCTATGTATCTCTCTGCCATACGCGCTTACTTACTTACTATTTTGCCTATCTCTTGTTTCTTGTTATTTTGCCAACCAAATCTTTCAAATAATACAAAAAACATCCACCGCTATTCCTCTATCTTCTTTACCTGTAGCATCTAAGTCCTTCAAAACACTGCTCAATATCTTTCCTCCACAGGCCATTCCCTCTATTCATCTCCTTACTCCTTTGTCATTTCGTTCGTCTCACTCCAAATACCGTTTTACTACACACACTTTCTGCTATTCTTCATCCTCTAATTACCTTCCCCTCACACCCCTAAACATCTCGGCTACTTCATTTTGGCCTAACCTCCGTGTCGCCTCTCCGCCTCTCCTCCTCCACCATCACCGCCACCCGCGGCTCGGTGCGTCATGATGACACTGGGCAACAGGCGTGGTTGGCAGGGGTGATGTCATTAGTCACGGGATTATCAGGATTATCAGCTCTCTCTCTCTCTCTCTCTCTCTCTCTCTCTCTCTCTCTCTCTCTCTCTCTCTCTCTCTCTCTCTTTTCTCGTCATTTTTTTACCTGCAGAACCTGTCTACCGCTGTTCAGGAGAACACAATCAGCTTTACAAAACAAATAGGTCGCTTGTCGCAGCAAAACATCAAATGATCACGTTTGGCTGATTTGGAACACGTGGCGCGCCGTGCCTCACCCGCGACGCCCAGCCAATGGCGCGCCGCACTGGCTCGTGGCGGCTGCTTGAGAAAGTGGTATTAGTTTTACTGAAAGTACTTAACATTTAGTTCCCCGTCGTGTTTTTCCTCTCTAACGCGGCACAGCTGCGCACACGGCTGCTGTGTGTGTGTGTGTGTGTGTGTGTGTGTGTGTGTGTGTGTGTGTGTGTGTGTGTGTGTGTGTGTGTGTGTGTGTGTGTGTGTGTGTGTGTGTGTGTGTGTGTGTGTGTGTGTGTGTGTGTGTGTGTGTGTGTGTTGTGTGTATTGTGGAACATCAACACATCAATGGCAGCACGCGTCTATTAGGAACATCAACACATCAATCTCTCTCTCTCTCTCTCTCTCTCTCTCTCTCTCTCTCTCTAAACTCTGCTTTTTTACTTTTTTTCATTGTTACGATCGTCAGATATTTAATATATTGTATTGTGTTTTAGCTTAAGTTGTGATAGCGCCCTGACAGTAATATCTTCTTCGTGTATATATTTGTAATGCTTTCAAGACAGCCTTTCTTATGTATGTAATATATACCCATTTATTATTTTATTGTATGTTACATTAGTATTTCGTGATTCGTATACATTTATTGTAATAATGTACTTCAATGCTTTTAGTGTAAGCGGGTGCCCGTCGGAAATTTTAGAGAGTGTCGTGACGTCATGTTTGCTATTGTCTTTGTGAGAGGAAGGCGATGGTGCCGGGACCAATGAGATGGTACTCTGATAACGCCCTCTGGCAGGTTTAGAGAGTGTTAGCCAATGGGTGCTCAGATGACATCATGTGACGTAATGTTTTCCCCTCGGACAAAGGCCTGTGAACCGACGCCACAATCTCAGACCACACTGGGGTGCCTGAAGGCTTGGACCTGTGACCGCCACTCCGCTCCCCTCATATCTCTGGCTGAGTATCTTATTCCTTATTTCTCTGATTGTAGGGATTCTGGTTCTCCTTGGCACTTATTTAAGTCACTGTGTTTTGTGACGTGTGAATATTTTGGGTGTTTTGGGCGTTTTCTGGTATTTTTGGTGATTTATCTTTGTGTGGCGTAGAAGGACGCCAAGGATGACGGCCATTTTATGAGTTGATAAGCCAAGAGAGATTTTGGGTGTTTATTGTGGTTGTATTACCTAACAATCATATTATTTGTGGTGATTTACTCATTATTGTGTGTACCAGCCATAGGGGAGGGCAAGTGTGTGGTGAATTTGTTTACTTATTACTTCTAGTAAGTGTGGTACTTATTTATTTATTTTTGTGGTCTCATATTATGCTCTTTTCACCCTTAAGCAGCTTATTTATTATATTCTTGGCACTAATGAGTTATTTCTTTTGTTGTGTATGTGGTGTTGAGCTGCAGGTGTGTTGACACCCCCCACGGGTGACTTATTTCAGTATTGAGCAGTTAGGTTAAACTTATTTACCTGATTTCTTATATTTTGTGATTCTATATTTTGTGAGTGCTATTATTTTCTCTATTTGGATGTGATTACTATACTTTTAACTATCCACGGGCCTTAAGTTTAATTTTGTTTGTTGTTAAGTTAACTTTGCTTATTTTTGTTAATAAATTAGTTAAGGATTTAAATTATTTCTCTTAACCTTTCCTTATTATTAGTTTTTCAGTTCTGTTACACCATTAAACAGCCTTTTGCGTTAAGAACCGTTGCATTGAAGCCAAGTCACTCTTGACTACTTATCTTAATTTTTGTATTTAATAAGAGTGATTAACCTAATCAGTGACTGGTGCCCACAGCTCCTTGAGGGCACTGGGTCAGGCTGTTTGAAGGTCGTAACACCATCTTCCTGTAACTTGAACTATTTCAAACAACAAGTATCACCATAGTTTTGAAATGAAATTGTCAAATTCTACAATCTTTTGAACTAGATTCCTAAAGAGGCTTTCCCAACCTCTTTTGTACGTAAAGAAAAGAAAACGTGAATTACAGATTAACAGACACATGCACACACACAGACAGATAGATAAAAAAAAAAAAAAAAAATCCGTAAACTCTGCATGAAACAGGTTTTGCTATGAATGCATTAACGGCGTATCCAAGTCCTTTTGTGCATTTCCCCGTTGGTGATCTATCAACATAATGTCACCGCTACAGAACAGAGAAGTTGCAGCTTCAATAGTGGACCATTCACTTAACATACAGGAAGTTTAGATTCTTGAGGGTCCTCCACTGTGCTTCAGCTTAGGGTAGGTGCCCCTCACCCACCACCCCTCTCCCTTCATCCCCCATACCCCACACCCATGCCTCATACCTTTCACTCCTCACCTTCACTCTCACCCTCACCTCACCCGTCCCCCTCACCCGCCACTAACGTATACTCGATGTAGCAGGTGACTTTTTTCCCCCGTGGAGCAAACAAAGACACACTTAGAGCAGAGGCAAGCACCTTCCACGTTCCTTCCCGTGTTGACAAGGACAAACAGGTGCAATTATCGATCATCACGTCCCGCCGAGCTGCAACCAACATACCGGGCATTATTTTCAGCCAGGACAAGCCCCGGCGCTGCGGCCAACCCTTCAGAGAATCTTCACTTGGACTCTGCGTGGCACGGTTACTTTTCGCCACTTAAAACCGCGCCAGAGGCTTAATGATTTCGTTTACTAATAATGAAAGCTGCGTGTCTGTAAAAGTCACTAATGGATAAGAGAAAAATGCGTGTGAACCTTGCATAGAGGTGTGTCATTATTCGTAAACACTTAACAAAAGGGGAAAAAAATGTCTACATTAATCTGTGAAATATTATCTTATATATGCTGATCTCTCTCTTGTTTCTTGTTATTTTGCCAAGCAAATCTTTCAAATAATGAAAAGAAAACATCTACCACTATTGCTCTATCTTAATGCATAGAAACAATATCAATATCCAACAAAACCGGAAGAAAAGCTTAACGATTTCGTTTACTCTTCATGATAAGAGCTGGTAATGAAGGTTAAGTCAATAATAGATATAAAAAATGCGCTGCACAATCTTAATCCATAGAGCCAACATGACAATTTCTAACCATGTCAGAAAAAAAAAAAATTCGTTAAGCTCAACACAGGTCGTTGTGGAGCTCTCACTTATCATGTGGTAAGAGCAATAGTGCGGCCCCATCACCCCATCAGCCCCGCTGAGTGTTCCGCCTCCCTCCACCTTAACTTTCAGTGGAAATGTCTAATGGATTATGTTTTGACGGGGGAGCGAATGTACAGGGAAGAGGAGGCGGCTGGTTTGGGAAGCGGAGTAGGCTGTAGGGGTAGTCTGGCGATAGGAGGAGGGCGGAGGAAGACTGAAAGAGATGGGGAGGTAACTGGAGAGAGTATAGGACTGCATGAGGGCGGGGAGGGGGACGGGTGGGGCAGGGGAGCGGCAAGAAAGGGGTGAGGAAGGTAGGATGTGGGTGGTGGTGGGTGGGATCATTTACTGCTATTATATATCGCAGGTAAAGGAACCGCCTGGCTTTGTTAGGCGTGTTTTAACACAAGTTGTTTTGTGAAGACGCGGCGCCGGCTGACGTGAGGCGCATTCACCATCGCACCGCGCCTCTCCCTGTTGTTATTTACCCACCGAGGCTGGCGCACTTGCACTCTGAGGGAAGGGGGCGTCGCCGGGAAAAAATCCGACCTAGACCCTCTAGACCACCTCCTGCCAGTCTCATAATGCTGCCCCTCCCTCTAGACCACCTCCTGATACTCTCATAATGCTGTCTCTCCCTCTAGACCACCTCCTGCCAGCCTCATAACGCTGTCCCTCCATCTAGACCTCCTCCTGCCAGCCTCATAACGGTCTCCTCCTCTACACCAACTCTCTCCCGGAACAGGATGTTTTGGTGCCGTCGTTTTGGCGCAGACGTTTTGGCGCCGCCGTTTTGGCGATAAGCTATTTTGGCGCTCGTTATTTTGGCGCTAACTCATTTGGCGCCAAAAATAATGTAAAAAAGAAAAAATGGAAATAAAATAGAATAAAAAATCTTTTAAAGGCCATGATTAATATAAAAGTGTCTCGTTTTGTGATAATCTCGTTTGAAAATTGTTACGATATTCAAGTGTCTCGTTTAGTAATCATCTCATTTTACCAGAGTCTCGTATGATGTGTTGTTACAATACTCAAGTGTTTCTTTTAGTGATTCTCTCATTCTACCAAGGTTTCGTCGGATTTCATTAATGAAGTCATATCCCAGTTGTCTCTTTACACTACTGGAAAATGCTTCTCTTTATATTTTGTTGTACAGCCCATACCGGAAATAGCCGAAAACATTTTAAGTAAAAGAGACAAGCCAAAGTTTTCATATATATATATATATATATATATATATATATATATATATATATATATATATATATATATATATATATATATATATATATATATATATATATATATATATATATACGTGTTTGACAAATGTAGCAAAAACGACTCTTCTCTCAAGTTTTGGAGATGCGAATTAGAAAACGAGTGTAAAGGGCGTATTCACACTAAAAACTAGGCGGTAGTAAAAGAAGTAAATATACATTCACACGGTGCGTCAGCAGTAAATGTTGAAGTTGGTGAAATTAAAACAAGTGTAAAACGTAAAGCTGAGGAAACTTTAGAAGTGCCGTCATCAGTTGTTAATGCTTGCATTGAAAATAGTTCTCAAGCTGCTCTGGCAGCATTGCCCACTTCAGATGCCATGAAAAAAATTGTTCGATGAAAACCAAATCAATTATATTCTGTTCCCTCAAATGCTCTCAGTTTAAGTGAATTAGAAATAGCGGATGTGTACAAACTTTATCTTACGCACGGTGGTCAGTCTGAAGACTTTTACTTGGAGATAGCTGTGAAAAACACGACAGAATATTAATATTTGGTAAATATTTTACGTGATTCTGATGTGTGGTTCGCGGATGGAACTTTAAGATGTTTTCTCCATTGTTTTCTCAGGTTCACGTTATTATGGCAAGAAAGCATGAGGGAGTTGTTCCTGTACTGTACGTTTTATTACCTAATAAGCGTCGAGCAACAACCGTGAAAATGTTTCAAATGATAACTGATTTGTCTGCAGACTTGCAACCAAAGGGAATTTATTGTGATTATGAACAAGCAGCTTTTTCTGCAATGAAAGAATGTTTTTCGGAGGTGGAGTTGAAAGGCTGTTTCTTTCATTTTGCACATAATATTCATAAGCATCTGAAACATCTTGGGCTACAACATTTGTATAATAATGATCTTGACTTCGCTGTAAAAGCTAAAATGATCGTTGCTTTATCTTTTGTAGCTGTTTCTCACATGGGTGTTTACATCGATGCTTTCTCGGAATACTTACCTGATGAACTTCAGCCGTTAATGAACTGGGTCGAAGATAATTATGTAGGGAGACCACTGAGAAGAGGAAATGGGCGACGTTCACCACTTTTTCCTACAAAAATGTGGAATATGTCTAGTCGAACCATATCAGGTGAGGACAGAACAAACAATCATGCCGAAGCTACGCACAGGAAAATCTATGCAGAACTAGGAATGAATCATCCACTTATATGGAAATTCATCGATGGAATAAAGAGAATTCAGAGAGAAAGCAATTCGTATTATGAACAACTAATTGCTGGAAATGCTCCAGCTCGAAAACGTCTGAAATACATTAGGATTGATGAACGCATTTTAAGTATAGCACAGCAGTTTGATTCACGGGAGCCACTACAATATTGACGTGGTTTGGCATAGAACTATGAAATGCATTAAATTATTGGTGAAATTATTTCATTTTAATCTTTTTTATTGTAATATTTTAGTAAATGTATTGATAAAATTACTTCAATATATAAAATTGTCAATGGAGATAGTTTTTTTCTTTTCATAAAACTCCTTAAAACATATAAATAAGACGGTTTAACATTTATTGTGTAGAAAATTATTTTGCTAGCAGTTTTGAGTTTTGGTGCATAAAATGCTGAAAAAAAAAATAACACATTTTTTACATATATTAGTTCCTTAAACAAATCGTGTTTATATACGCGATTTGCTTGCATTTCTGTGTTTTGGTGCAGAAAAGCTAAAGTCTACTTTAGTAGACTTTATTTCTTTTTTTTTTTTTTCTATCTTAGCTTCTTTTCATCAGTTTTATCGGTTTTAGGGACAATGAGTTTTCAATTGATAGTTTTTTTCAGAAAATAAAACACATTAACAAATTTTTATAGTGTAGTGTATATACTTGTTTTGACTGATTTTCTGAGTTTTTGTGCCAAAATGCTGTAAACAACAAAAATAACCGATTGTTTTTTAGATATATTTCATTTCCTTAAACAAATAGAGTGTATATATGCTTTTTGCCTGCATTTTGTGCTTCGGTGTACAAAAGCTGAAAACCCACTAAAATAACACGTGTTTGTTACTTTTATTTCGTTTCTCTATTATTATTACAAAATTTCAATCGAAATAGGTTTTTTTCAGAAAATCTTAAAACACATAAATAAGACGTTTTAACAAATATAGTGTATATACTTGTTTTCTCTGCTTTTCTCAGTTTTGTTGCATAAAATGCTGTAAACCACAAATTTTATTTACATACTTTACTTCCTTAAACGAATAATGTGTAATTACGCTTTTACCTGCATTTGGTGCATAAAAGTTAAAACCACTAAAATAGCAATTTTTTGTTATTTTTCTTTCATTTCTCTATATTGGATTATTTTCATAAATTTCCTCGTTTTAAAGTGTAACAATGTAAAACGACTTGTATATACAAAATTTTCATAAAACTCCAAAAACATATAAATAATAACTTTTAAAAAATACTGTCTGTATTCTTGTTTTGCCTGCATTTCTGAGTTTTGGTGCGTAAAATTATGGAAAACACCAAAATAACCCATTTTTTTACACTTTTCAGTTCCTTACACAAATAGTGTGTATATGCGCTTTTTCCGTTTTTATCTGTGTGTGTGTGTGTGTGTGTGTGTGTGTGTGTGTGTGTGTGTGTGTGTGTGTGTGTGTGTGTGTGTGTGTGTGTGTGAGTGTGTTTTCGTGCATAAAAAAAAAGTAGGAAACCACTTAAATAACATATTTTTTTATTGTTTTAATTTTTTTCGATATTAGCTTGTTTTCATTAATTCTCTCGTTTTGAAGCATAAAGCTTTAAAATTATTTCAATATACAATATATTATATTGAGATATTTTTTTCTATATAAACATCTTACAAATATATAAAAAAATGTTTTAGCAAATATTGTATACAAACTAATTTGGCTGCATTTCTGAGTTTCGGTGCATAAAATGCTGGAAAAAAAAGTATCCCATCTTTTTACATATTTAATTTCTTTAAACAAATTTTGTTTATATTCGCCATCTAAATGCATTTCTGTGTTTTAGTATATGAAAAGCTGAAAATCACTAAAATAACACGTTTTCTTTCTTTTATTTCATTTCTCTATATTAGCTTATTTTCATTTTCATTAATTTCTCGTTTTAAAAAGTGAAACAATGTAAATTAACTTCAGGATACAATATTTTCAATTGAGGTATTTTTTTTATTTCATAAAACACCTTAAAAACACACAAAAATAACAGGTTTTAACAAACTTAGTGTATGAACTTGTTTTGCCTGCATTTCTGAGTTTTGGTGCATAAAATTCTGAAAAACACCAAAATAACACATTTTTCAAATATTTCAGTTCCTTAAACAAATAGTGTGTAATCATGCTTTTTTCCTGCTTTTAAGTGATTTGGTGCAAACCAAGCTGAATACTACTAAAACACTATGGTTTTGTTACTTCTATTTCGTTTCTCTGTATTGGCTTGTTTTCATCATTTTCATTGTTTTGACGCAAAAAATAAACTTCTTCTTTCTTCTTCTTCTTCTTCTTCTTCTTCTTCTTCTTCTTCTTCTTCTTATTCTTATTATTATTATTATTATTATTATTATTATTATTATTATTATTATTATTAACAACAACAATGATAAAAATAATAGTAATAACATCAGTGATAATAGTAAATTTAATAGAGATGAAAATAATCATAATAATATCAATAATAACAAAAATAATGACAATGAATCGAAATAATAATAAAAATAATAATAGTTTACCTTTACTACTATTGCTACTACTACTACTACTACTACTACTGCTACTACTACTACTACTACTACTACTACTACTACTACTACTACTACTACTACTACTACTACTACTACTACTACTACTACTACTACTACTACTACTAATAATAATAATAATAATAATAATAATAAGATCCCACACTCCCCACCATTTTCACTACTCTTGACCTATTCTACTTTCGTTCATACTAGTGAATTTAATTGCCAATTCATTATTGCTAGGGCCCTCAAGCCAGGACTGTCCAGGAAGAAAAGATTAAAATAATTAGTAAGTGAATGAAAAAAAAAAATGAGAAGAATGGAAGCATATAGATAGGAAAGAGAGAAGAGCGGAATCACGGGCTCTTTCGTGGCCGAGGAGTCTGCAAGCTCATGTGTTTGAATCCTGGCCACGGTTCAAGGATAAAAAGGGCATTCACTGAGGTAAAGGTTCCCGGCCTAATGGGTTGAGTTTCATATAGACGGTACTCAAAATACCTCCTATGACCAGAAGAACCCCATACAAAGCCCATATTGTAAAAAAAAATATCTCTACTAAGGTAGTGGCGGCGGCTTAGTAGAGAAGACTCCTCTGGTAAGACCCGCACCCCTGCTGGCCGCCTTCGCTACTACACTACTAGTACTCTTGGAATATTCTGCTTTCGCTAACGCTTGTATAATTCATTGGCAATACACATTATATATAAAATGAATATTTGAAATGGCGCTATTCCCAGGACTGTCCAGGACCTCAAACCAACACAACTGTACACAAAGGAGAACGTGAATTGGCCGCACCTTTGAAAATAAAACATTACCATGATTCACGGAGCAAATTACCTAAACATTACTAATAACTAAATCTAAACAAACCTTAATTTTGCAAAAAGAAAGTAATATAATAATACATTTATCATGAACAACAAAATATGTGAATATTCTTTAAACAATCAAAACAGTATTACAATAACTAAAAAAAACCTACATCCTATATATAAGAAAATAGAGGAAATGAGAGGAATTAGACGACAGTACTCTCTGTTCTCTCCGTCAGATATCCACATCACAGCGATACAACAGGAATGGTGGTGAACATGATGGCACTAGTAGTAGTAGTAGTAGTAGTAGTAGTAGTAGTAGTAGTAGTAGTAGTAGTAGTAGTAGTAAAAAGTAGTAGTATTAGCATTAGTAGTAGTAGTAGTAGTAGTAGTAGTAGTAGTAGTAGTAGTAGTAGCAGCAGCAGCAGCAGTAGTAGCAGCAGCAGCAGCAGCAGCAGTAGCAGCAGTAGTAGTAGTAGAAACAGTATTAGTATTAGTAGTAGTAGTAGTAGTAGTAGTAGTAGCAGTAGCAGCAGTAGTAGTAGCAGCAGCAGCAGTAGTAGTAGTAGTAGTAGTAGTAGTAGTAGTAGTAGTAGTAGTAGTAGTAGTAGTAGTAGTAGTAGTTATTGTTGCTGTTGTTTTGTAGTAGTAGTAGTAGTTATTGTTGCTGTTGTTTTTGTAGTAGTAGTAGTAGTAGTAGTAGTAGTAGTAGTAGTAGTAGTACCAGTAGTAGTAGTAGTAGTAGTAGTAGTAGTAGTAGTAGTAGTAGTAACAATAGTAGTAATAGTAATAGCAGTAGTAGTGGTAGTTGTTGTTGTTGTTGTTGTTGGTGTTGTTTTTGTAGTAGTAGTAGTAGTAGTAGTAGCAGTTATAGTAGTAGTAGTAGTAGCAACCCTCTTAAATAATATATTTTTTTAGGTATATAAGATGAATCGCATAGCTGTTGTAGTGTGGTTGGCTAACGACCGCATTATTACTGAATTATATGGAGAGATTACAAGAGTAATATGTAAATAGAAATATAGAGATAGGGAGAGAGGGAGAGATAGATATAGTTATGTTACCAAGGAGAAAGGAGGGTTCCCGGAGGCGGCCTCACACCCAAGGAATGCCCGCCTTTATCGAGTTCTCTAATCTCACCTACTACTACTGCTACTATTACTAGTACTACTAATATTAATATTTGCACTCCATGACTGTGACTCACTTAAAATTCCACAGTTTGATGTAATTACCGCTGTGCGAATAAACATTGACAATGGAATAAGCAACAATACTTCTTATTGAACTTGTGATGTATTCAAATATATATTGTCTTCTTTACCTCAGCCAGCGTTCGGGTTCCCATGGCGTAGTGGATAGAGTGACGGTCTTGGGGACCCGGGGTGGGCGACACCAGCGTTCAAATCACACACACATGTGGTAAAATAAAATAATTATTGGAATTTAATTATTTAATATATTCTGGCGTAAACATTAGATGGGGAAATAGACCAAAAAAAAAAAAAAAAAAGGGCCCTCGTGGCTCAGTGGGTAGAGTGATGCACTTTGGGTTTGGAGTGAGGGATGTGAGGGGCGCATAGGTTCGAACCCCCTCTCGGAACTCACAAAAAATTCAAAGAGCATCCACTCCATCACTAAGTGTGCCTGACAAACACAGGCACGTGATGGAGCTGCCCACGGGGAGGAGGGGAGGTGAGTGCGCAGCGCCTTCCTTCTTCCCCAGGGGAGCAAGGCAGGCGTGTATGCGCCTCCTTACTCCCCCGGGAGAGATGGGGAGGTGAGTGCACAGCGCCTCCCTTCTCTCCCCACCCTGGCTGACCCTGGCAACCGACCCTGGCATCTCTTAAGGACCACCCTTCTGACTGACCCTGGCAACCGACCCTGGCACCTCTTAAGGACCACGCTTCTGACTGACCCTGGCAACAACCGACCCTGGCACCTCTTAATGACCACCCTTCGGATTGACCATGTCAACCGACCCTGGCACCTCTTAAGGACCACCCTTCTGACTGACCCTGGCAACCGACCCTAGCATCCCTTAGGGACCACCCTTCTGACTGACCCTGGCAACAGACCCTGGCATCCCTTAGGGACCACCCTTCTGACTGACCCTGGCAACACACCCTGGCATCTCTTAGGGACCACCCTTCTGACTGACCCTGGCAACCGACCCTGGCACTTCTTAAGTACCCTTCTGACTGACCCTGGTAACCGACCCACCTGTGTGAGAGAGAGAGAGAGAGAGAGAGAGAGAGAGAGAGAGAGCATGGGATGTGTGTGTGCAGCACACCCCTACTCTCCCTGACTGAGAGAGAGAGAGAGAGAGAGCATGGGATGTGTGTGCAGCACGTCCCTACTCTCCCTGACTGTGAGAGAAAGAGAAAGAAAGAGAGAGCATGGGAAGTGTGTGTGTGTGCAGCACATCCCTACCCTCCCTGACTGTGTGAGAGAAGGAGAGAGCAATGGACCACCCACCTGACTGACACTGGCAACTGTTGAGGGCCATCCACCTGACTGGCTGACTGGGCAGCCCCCATGTCAAAGTCAGGCTAGGACCTAACTTAGCAGCTGCAGAGAGAGAGAGAGAGAGAGAGAGAGAGCATGGGATGTGTGTGCAGCACATCCCTACTCTCCCTGACTGTGAGAGAGAGAGAGAGAGAGAGAGAGAGAGAGCATGGGATGTGTGTGTGCAGCACATCCCTACTCTCCCTGACTGTGAGAGAGAGAGAGAGAGAGAGAGAGAGAGAGAGAGCATGGGATGTGTGTGCAGCACATCCCTACTCTCCCTAACTATGAGAGAAAGAGAGGATGAGAGAAAGAGAGAGCATGGGAAGTGTGTGCAGCACATCCCTACCCTCCTGACTGTGTGAGAGAAGAGAGAGCAATGGACCACCCACCTGACTGACACTGGCAACTGTTGAGGGCCATCCACCTGAAGAGAGAGAGAGAGAGAGAGAGAGAGAGTGTGTGTGTGTGCAGCACATCCCTACTCTCCTGACTGTGTGAGAAAGAGAGAGAGAGGAGAGAGAGAGAGATGTGTGTGAGCAGAGACTGTGAGAGAGAGAGAGAGAGCATGGGATGTGTGTGTGCAGCACATCCCTACCCTCCTGACTGTGTGAGAGAGAGAGAGAGAGAGAGAGAGAGACTGACTGAGAGTGAGAGAGAGAGAGAGAGAGAGACCTGACTGACTGTGTGAGCAGAGAGAGAGAGAGAGAGAGAGAGGACCTGTGTGTGTGCAGCACATCCCAGACTGTGAGAGAGAGAGAGAGAGCAATGGACCACCCACCTGACTGTTGAGGGCCATCCACCTGACACCCAGCTGACTGGGCAGGCCATCCACCAGTCAAAGTCAGACTAGGAGCTAACTTAGCAGCTGCAGAGAGAGAGAGAGAGAGAGAGAGAGAGAGAGAGAGAGAGAGAGAGAGAGAGAGAGAGAGAGAGAGATTGGCAACTGTTGAGGGCCATCCACCTGACTGGCTGACTGAGTAGCCCTCCCCAGTCAAAGTCAGGTAGGTAGGAACTTACATAGCAGCTCTAGAGAGAGAGAGAGAGAGAGAGAGAGAGAGAGAGAGAGAGAGAGAGAGAGAGAGAGAGAGAG
>NC_059269.1:2199636-2205600 GCF_017591435.1 Portunus trituberculatus | reverse complement strand
TCTCTCTCTCTATCAGCAGCTGTGACTTTGACTGTGTGTGGGGGGGGGTGGCGGCCCAGTCAACCAGTCAACAGTTGATAATTTCTCTCTCTCTCTCTCTCTCTCTCTCTCTCTCTCTAGCTGCTAAGTTAGGTCCAAGCCTGACTTTGACTGTGGGAGAGGGGCTGCCCAGTCAGCCAGTCAGGTGGATGGCCATTAACAGTTACCAATGTCAGTCTCTCTCTCTCTCTCTCTCTCTCTCTCTCTCTCTGCAGCTGCTAAGTTAGGTTACTATTTCTAGTACTACTACTACTACTGCTACTACTACTGCTACTACTACTACTACTACTACTACTACTACTACTACTACTACTACTACTACTACTACCTTTTCTATCTACTACTACTACTACTACTACTACTACTACTACTACTACTACTACTACTACTACTACTACTAGTGCCATCATGTTCACTACCATTCCTGTTGTATCGCTGTGATGTGGATATCTGACGGAGAGAACAGAGTACTGTCGTCTAATTTCTCTCATTTCCCTCTATTTTCTTATATATAGGATGTAGTTTTTTTTTTAGTTATTGTAATACTGTTTTGATTGTTTAAAGAATATTCACATATTTTGTTGTTCATGATAAAAGTATTATTATATTACTTTCTTTTTGCAAAATTAAGGTTTGTTTAGATTTAGTTATTAGTAATGTTTAGGGTAATTTGCTCCGTGAATCATGGTAATGTTCTATTTTCAAAGGTGCGGCCAAGTCACGTTCTCCTTTGTGTACAGTTTTGTGGGTTATAGGTCCTGGACAGTCCTGGGAATAGCGCCATTTCAAATATTCATTTTATATATAATGTGTATTGCCAATGAATTATATAAGCGTTAGCGAAAGCAGAATATTCCAAGAGTACTAGTTGTGTAATAGGAGAAGGCGGCCAGCAGGGGTGCGGGTCTTGCCAGAGGAGTCTTCTCTACTAAGCCGCCGCCTCTACCTTAGTAGAGATTTTTTTTTTTACAATATGGGCTTTGTATGGATAAGTAGTCAAGAGTGACTTGGCTTCAATGCAACGGTTCTTAACGCAAAAGGCTGTTTAATGGTGTAACAGAACTGAAAACTAATAATAAGGAAAGGTTAAGAGAAATCATTTAAATCCTTAACTAATTTATTAACAAAAACTTAACAACAAACAAAATTAAACTTAAGGCCCGTGGATAGTTAAAAGTATAGTAATCACATCTAAATAGAGAAAATAATAGCACTCACAAAAATATAGAATCACAAAATATAAGAAATCAGGTAAATAAGTTTAACCTAACTGCTCAATACTGAAATAAGTCACCCGTGGGGGTGTCAACACACCTGCAGCTCAACACCACATACACAACAAAAGAAATAACTCATTAGTGCCAAGAATATAATAAATAAGCTGCTTAAGGGTGAAAAGAGCATAATATGAGACCACAAAATAAATAAATAAGTACCACACTTACTAGAAGTAATAAGTAAACAAATTCACCACACACTTGCCCTCCCCTATGGCTGGTACACCCAATAATGAGTAAATCACCACAAATAATATGATTGTTAGGTAATACAACCATAATAAACACCCAAAATCTCTCTTGGCTTATCAACTCATAAAATGGCCGTCATCCCTGGCGTCCCTCTACGCCACACAAAGATAAATCACCAAAAATACCAGATAACACCCAAAACACCCAAAATATTCACACGTCACAAAACACAGTGACTTAAATAAGTGCCAAGGAGAACCAGAATCCCTACAATCAGAGAAATAAGGAGTAAGATACTCAGCCAGAGATATGAGGGGAGCGGAGTGGCGGTCACAGGTCCAAGCCTTCAGGCACCCCAGTGAGGTCTGAGATTGTGACGTCGGTTCATAGGCCTTTGTCCGAGGGAAAACATTACGTCACATGATGTCATCTGAGCACCCATTGGCTAACACTCTCTAAACCTGCCAGAGGGCCTTATCAGAGTACCATCTCATTGGTCCCGGCACCATCGCCTTCCTCTCACAAAGACAATAGCAAACATGACGTCACGACACTCTCTAAAATTTCCGACGGGCACCCGCTTACACTAAAAGCATTGAAGTACATTATTACAATAAATGTATACGAATCACGAAATACTAATGTAACATACAATAAAATAATAAATGTGTATATATTACATACATAAGAAAGGCTGTCCTGAAAGCATTACAAATATAAACACGAAGAAGATATTACTGTTAGGGCGCTATCACAACTTAAGCTAAAACACGATACAATATATTAAATATCTGACGATCGTAACAATGGAAAAAGTAAAAAGCAGAGTTTAAAGAGAGAGAGAGAGAGAGAGAGAGAGAGAGAGAGAGAGAGAGAGAGAGAATACATAGACGCGTGCTGCCATTGATGTGTTGATGTTCCCTAATATGTGCAAACACATACCACACACACACACACACACACACACACACACACACACACATACACAGACACACACACACACACACACACACGCGGCCCGGTAGCTTAGTGGTTAGAGCGCTGGCTTCACAAGCCAGAGGACCGGGGTTCGATTCCCCGGCCGGGAGGAGATATTTGGGTGTGTCTCCTTTCACGTGTAGCCCCTGTTCACCTAGCAGTGAGTAGGTACGGGATGTAAATCGAGGAGTTGTGACCTTGTTGTCCCGGTGTGTGGTGTGTGCCTGGTCTCAGGCCTATCCGAAGATCGGAAACAATAAGCTCTGAGCTCGTTCCGTAGGGTAACAACGTCTGGCTGTCTCGTCAGAGACTGCAGCAGATCAAACAGTGAATTACACACACACACACACGCACACACGAGTATGGCAAAATAGTAATATCATAGTTAAGATATACTTAAGATAATTATAAGGCACAACAATTAAAAATAACTGAAAAAAAGTATGGAAGAATATTCTAAATGAAATGAATCATATAACAAAAAAAAGATGAATAACTGGAGTAAACTAAAGAATGTGAAGGTGAAGTAGTGTAAGACCAAATCGCTGCTTCGGGGTGGTGATGGTCGTGGTGGGGGACTGAGGCCGGCACGTGCTCATCCACAAGATAAAATGAAACCTGCCCTCACCCACTTATTTTCTTTGTGAGTTGCCACAAACTGATCATTAGTGGTTGCCGTTTTTCTCTCACGCGAACTACATATCCGTGCGTGAGGTTAGACCAGATCAGTTACCTTTGACTCCAGCAGCAGGTGTGGTCTTCTTACCTGCCTTTCCCTCTTTTGTACACTCCTTGTGGTAACTCTTCCCTCCTTCCACATTCACTCCCCTTATGGAAAAAAAATATTTGTATTATTATCATTAGCGTTATTCATTTTCTTAGTATTTTAAACTTTTTTTTTCCTTATTATACTCTTCCTCCTTCTCCTCTTCGCCCTCCATCACAACAAAAAATTACTATAAACTCTCTCTCTCTCTCTCTCTCTCTCTCTCTCTCTCTCTCTCTCTCTCTCTCTCTCTCTCTCTCTCTCTCTCTCTCTCTCTCTCTCTCTCTCTCTCTCTCTCTCTCTCTCTCTCTTTTTTTTTTTTATTTAAACATAATTTATACAGAAGAACATGTACCCAAAGGCGCACTGTCGTGTGCTACCTATTCTAAGGGTACTACAATCTATTTCTCTACAATATTTACAAGACTTAAAAATAGATAATATACAAGATGGTCAGCATGTAAATGGAGCACTGTTCTTTTCACTTCACTAGCACTATTCACGCACTGCACTACACTGAGTGTCACGTCACAAAGAGTGTCAGAGGAGTTGGCAGTGTCTGTCTCCACTTATGTGCCATCAGTTTGACACTGTGTGTGTTCATCTCCTGGACGTGAGGCACCGCGGCCGTGAACAAGTTCCACATCCTGGAGACGCGTCCTGCGAAGGTGCGTTGATGCTGACACCCGTGGGATCGCGGCACCTCTACGGCGTCACCACCATTGAGCACCGTTCTCGTGCTCCGTGCGGTGACTCTCAGAGGATGACGCAGCCCTGCCAGATGTGGCACTCTTTGCACCTGTGCCTTATGGAACACTACGATTGCCGCCACATCTCTGCGGTGTTCCAGTGAATCAAGAGGACGCTCAGGCTCTGGGTGAGGTGGTATTGCAGCATCTACTAGCCGTATGGCGCGGCGTTGGATGCTGTCCAGTCTCCTTCTGTGTGTGGCGGCACAGGACATCCAGGAGAGCTGCGTACTCAAGGTGGGGCCGCACCTGTGCCTTGTACAGCAGCAGTCTCCCTTCCTGTCGAGGAAACTGGCGATCCTTCTGAGAGCGGAGATCCTGTGAGAGGCTTTCTTGGCAATGGATTTGACATAGCTGTCAAACCTCAGCCCTCGATCCACCTCCACTCCAAGTATCTTGACGTCATCTTGGAGTGGGAGAGCAGCGCCAAAGACAACTTTCCTGCCATTGCTGCCATGGCGGCTGGGGACCGAGAGACAACCATTGCCTGTGTCTTCTCCGGCGCGAATGTCACTTGCCAGCGAGCACCCCACTCCTCTATCACTCGTAGCTGCTGATTGATGACCTCAGCAGCCAGCCCACTGTCCTGGCGTGGATAGGTATAGGAGAGGGTGCAGTCATCAGCATAGGCCTTGACTCCTGGCAGTAGCTGGAGAAGATCATCCACGTAGATATTCCACAGGAGTGGGCAAGAATTGAACCCTGTGGCACTGATGCCTCCACAGGCAGGGACTCAGATGTTTGCCCGTTGACAACCACCTTGAGGCTTCTGTCCTGCAGGTAATTTTCCAGGAGTCGTAGCAAGCCACCCTGGATGCCTTTAGCACGAAGCTTTTCCAGTAATCCGTTGTGCCATACTTTATCAAAAGCTCCAGCTTTGTCCAAAGCAACCACTATAGTGTCCTTGCCGTCGTCGAGGGCGTCCTGCCACTGCCTGGTGAGAAGCATCATTAGGTCGGAGGTTGACCTTCCAGGTCTGAACCCAAACTGTTGGTCTGAGAGGAGGGCATTGTCCTTGAGATGGCTACACACCACCTCTGCCACGATCCTCTCAAACACTTTACCCACCACTGACAACAGTGATATGGGTCTGTAGTTTTTTGGGTCCGTCCTGGAGCTTTTTGTGTACGGAACTACTCGAGCCTCCTTCCACACCGAAGGCCAGACATTTTCCCGTACACAAGTTGTGAAGACTTGCGTGAGAGGGGCAGCCAGTTCCTGGGAGCATCGCTTCAGCAGGTGCGGGCTGATGTCATCAGGGCCGGTAGCTTTCTGTGTGTCCAGCCCCGCAATAATCGCTTCACCTGCTGATGCGTCATCTCCACCATGGTGACAGTCTTCTCACATTGCTGGACCAGCTGAGGCGGTGGCTGCTGTGGATTCCCACCTTCTCTCTCTCTCTCTCTCTCTCTCTCTCTCTCTCTCTCTCTCTCTCTCTCTCTCTCTCTCTCTCTCTCTCTCTCTCTCTCTCTCTCTCTCTCTCTCTCTCTCTCTCTCTCTCTCTCTCTCTCTCTCTCTCTCTCTCTCTCTCTCTCTCTCTCTCTCTCTCTCTCTCTCTCTCTCTCTCTCTCTCTCTCTCTCTCTCTCTCTCTCTCTCTCTCTCTCTCTCTCGTACCTTATCTTCTCATTATCATTCTTATTTCTTTTTTATTTCTTCGTTTTAAAAAGTTAGCATTATCTTTTCCATTTTTATTATATTCCTTGCTTTAATGGCTTCTTGTAACGACTAACACAAAATTCATTCTTCCTTGTCCTCCTTTTCAATTTCTTGCGTCATTATCATTACTCCTAATTACTGCCATCATCATCATCATCATCATCATCATTATCATTATCATTACTATTTTACTGCCCTCCATCTTTTCTTCTCTCTTTATTTCTTTTTCTTCCTCCTGGTTCATCTTTCTTCCATTTATTCTCCCTTTCCCCCTTTCCCTCTTATTTTTTTCCCTTCTCCCCGTTC